>NC_090753.1:51846990-51850129 GCF_036898095.1 Palaemon carinicauda
ATTTGCCCGAAGAACTCTGCTCCACATGGGCTTGGGACAGTTTTTTTTTTTTTTCCTTTTTTTGTAGAACTTCTGTATGTAAATATTTTTTGTCCAATAAATATTATTATTATTATTATTATTAATTATTATTATTATTATTATTATTATTATTATTATTATTATTATTATTATTATAAATATCCATGATTAGTGATCATGAAAATAGTAATCGTTTCAGGATCACTATCAAAACCGTGTATTGAACCAAAGCCTTCTCGAATACTTTCGAGACGGCCTTGATTAAGCTACATCATAAAATGCCAATGAAGAATCCTTTAAAAACCAGAAAAAAACGGGAAACGAGTTAATTTGAATTAGGGATATAATACTGAACGATCCGGTAATGTGCTTAGATCACATTCAATACAATATTTAGAATTCAAATCATTTTTGAAAATTATCGAAATGCCATTGACACAGAATTGAAAAATTTATTACTTGCCTTCTTTAAATACCATATTTATTAGACCCTTTGTGTATATAGCAGTACTAGCATATATATATATATATATATAATGTATATATATATATATATATATATACAGTATATATGTATACATATATATATATATATATACATACGGTATATATATATATATATATAGTATATGTATATATATATATACATACAGTATATATATATATATATAGTGTGTGTGTATATAAATTATATATATATATATATATATATATTTGCTAGCACTGCTATATACGCAAAGGGTCTAATAACTATGGCATTAAACGAGGCAAATGATAAATTTTAGCATTGAAAATTAAACTTAAAAAGATAAAATGCAAAGAAAGCAAAATAGATAAACAATAAAGTAAAATAATATAAATCACGTATAAAATTTGAAGTGGGACTTACGTTAAACTTGATAAAAAAAGGGATAAAAAAATAATCGCATCAAGTTTGAATTTTATATAAGTTCCACCGAGTCAGCGCCTTAAGAGACAGACAGACAAGACAGACAGATGGATAAAGTATCATTCCAAATCAAGTCACTAAACTATAAAATAATAATTCAAAGTTCCACCCAGTCAGTGGCCTTAAGAGACAGACAGACAGACTGATAAAAATCACTCCTAATGAAGTCACTAAACTTTGAAAAAAATAATTCAAAGTTCCACTCAGTCAGTGCCTTAAGAGACAGACCAGACAGACAAGACAGATAGACTAATAAAAATCACTCCAAATGAAGCCACTAAACTAGAAAAAATAATTCAAAAGTTCCACCGAGTCAGCGCCTTAAGAGACAGACAGACAGACATATGGATGGATTGTGAGACAGAAAGACAAGACAAGACAGACAGACAGACAGATGGATGAATTGTGAGACAGAAAGACAAGACAAGACAGACAGACAGACAGACAGATGGATGGATTGTGAGACAGAAAGACAAGACAAGACAGACAGACAGACAGACAGATGGATGGATTGTGAGACAGAAAGACAAGACAAGTCAGACAGATGGATGGATTGTGAGACAGAAAGACAAGACAAGACAGACAGACAGACAGACAGATGGATGGATTGTGAGACAGAAAGGACAAGACAGACAGACAGATGGATGGATTGTGAGACAGAAAGACAAGACAAGACAGACAGACAGACAGACAGATGGATGAATTGTGAGACAGAAAGACAAGACAAGACAGACAGACAGACAGACAGATGGATGGATTGTGAGACAGAAAGACAAGACAAGACAGACAGATGGATGGATTGTGAGACAGAAAGACAAGACAAGACAGACAGACAGACAGACAGATGGATGAATTGTTGAGACAGAAAGACAAGACAAGACAGACAGACAGACAGACAGATGGATGGATTGTGAGACAGAAAGACAAGACAAGACAGACAGATGGATGGATTGTGAGACAGAAAGACAAGACAAGACAGACAGACAGACAGATGGATGGATTGTGAGACAGAAAGACAAGACAGACAGACAGATGGATGGATTGTGAGACAGAAAGACAAGACAAGACAGACAGACAGACAGACAGATGGATGAATTGTGAGACAGAAAGACAAGACAAGACAGACCAGACAGACAGACAGATGGATGGATTGTGAGACAGAAAGACAAGACAAGACAGACAGATGGATGGATTGTGAGACAGAAAGACAAGACAAGACAGACAGACAGACAGACAGATGGATGAATTGTGAGACAGAAAGACAAGACAAGACAGACAGACAGACAGACAGATGGATGGATTGTGAGACAGAAAGACAAGACAAGACAGACAGATGGATGATTGTGAGACAGAAAAACAAGACAAGACAGACAGACAGACAGATGGATGGATTTGTGAGACAGAAAGACAAGACAGACAGACAGATGGATGGCTTGATAAAAATCACTTCCAATGAAGTCACTAAATTAAAAAAAAATAATAATATTAATTCAAAGCAACTCGTACCTGGTCCAGTATATCCTTCATCAAATTAAACAAGTGAGTTACAAATTAAATAACTCGTTGAAGCTTTGGCTTGTACAAACAAGAACGCTTCTTTCATTTAAAAGTTGAGAAAGGCGAATAGCAATTCATTTGGTTCGTATGTATAAGAGTGGACTAGATTCACAAGATCGACAACAGGAAAACTTAGTTTATTATTATTATTATTATTATTATTATTATTATTATTATTATTATTATTATTGTTGTTGTTGTTGTTGTTACTTCCCAAGCTACAACCCTAGTTGGAAATGTATGACGCTATAAGCCTTTGGGCTCCAACAGGGAAAATAGCTCATTGAGGAAAGGAAATAAGTAAATAAGATACAAGAGAAGTAATAAACACTATAAAATATTTCAAGAACAGTAACAACATTAAAACACTTGTTTCAGATATAGACTATAAAAACTTAAAAGAAAAAAAAAACAGGGAGAAGAGAAATAAGATAGAACAGTGTGCCTGAAGGTACCCTCAAGCTAGAGAACTAGACCCCAAGACAGCGGAAGACCATGGTACAGAGGCAATGGCACTACCCAAGACTAGAGAACAATGGTATTATTTTGGAGTGTCCTTTTAGAAGAGCCTGCTTACCGTAGCTAATGAGTCTCTTCTATCCATACCAATAG
>NC_090753.1:51850629-51853129 GCF_036898095.1 Palaemon carinicauda
AATTGAAATCGTATCTAATAATCTAATCTCATGTGGAATTACGTATTTACGTTGGTGCTAAATTTAGATAAAGGGTTAAAACTCGCGTTAGTGTTACACCATGTTACGCTTATCACCAATTAAGACGTCGTGCTCATTCAATGGTGCAATACGTAATATACATGGCAGGAAAAATAGATGTTTATACCGTTCAACACTGAACTGTTAACATGAGCACTGTCATCATCATTATCATTCGTTAATAGTCCATTGCAGGACAAGGGCCTCAGACATTCTTCCACTCGCTTCGGTTTATGGTCTTTCTATGCCAGTTTATACCAACAAATTTCTTTAGCTCGTCTATCCATTGTCTTCTCTTCCTTCCACGGCTTATTTTGCAATCTCTAGGGACCCATTCGGTTATTCTTAATGTCCATCTATTATCTGTTATTCTCCTTATACGTCCCACATTTGTCCCTTTCTTTTTCTTATGTGTTGCTTATTCAAACACAAACATTAAGAGGTAGAGTTCCCTTGCTTGAGGGTGCACTCGGGCACGCTGTTCTACCTTTTATTTCTTTTTCTCTGTTTTTCAAGTTTTTATACTTAATATATGAAAGATGTAATTAAATGTTGTTTACTGTTCTTGAAATATTTTATTTTGATAGATTATTACTCCTCTTGTGGTTTATGTATATCCTTATTTCCTTTCCTCACTAGGGTATTTTTTCCTTGTTGGAGCCCTTGGACTTGTAGCATCTCGCTTTTCCAACTAGGGTTGTAGCTTAGTACGTAATAATAATAATAATAATAATAGTAGTAGTAGCATTTTACGATGACTTCAAACAACTATTGTTACGTGGAACTACAACTCGCGGCATTTCTTTCCTAGAAAATCTCTTTATGAGCCAATATAAAGATATACAAGATGACAAGTTATAAACACAAGAAAGATGACAATTTTATTCATTATGTGAATAAACTACACAGCTACGTTGGTTAGAAGCGCGTAATTTAGAAGCCTTTAACTGAAATTTTCTATAATCATCATTACACTTTAAAAACTTATCCGCTTACATTTAAACTCGAAAGGCCGCTGACTCACTTGACTTTACGCGGTGAAATTAATGACTGTGGTGATACAAATCGAAGGGAAATGAGGTTGAATATATCTAACGTGTTTGATTTTAACTATTCCATACTTGAAATAAGAAGTTTAAAAAGTCTGAGAGATCCCTCGCCGCCCAATGCTTGGTAAACCGACAGTTTTGAAGATATTCAGGTTTGAAAAACTGGTTAGATTTTAAGTCGAAATATTTGTATCGGTTATTTTAACCGTCTTACTCCGTAAGCTGAAGGTTTTCAACACAAACATCACCTGGGGAGATGTGTTTGTTTGCTAATTCCATTGAAGAATATAGTGTCTGAATTCAAATCTCAGACACTTAATTGCGTCGAATAAAACTTACATCGGATTTCGTAATTGGACTTATTTATACAACAATTGACGGTAGATTGTGTTCTTACTCTCAAAGTACATGTCAGCACATGACTAAGAGACCTGGGCGGTAATTATAAAGGCTCAGCCGCTCAGCGGAATCAAGGAACCCGCATTAGCAAAATCAATGTGTATCACACACACACACACACACACAGCCGTTGCTAGTCCCACTGCAGGACAAAGGTTGTGGTGGCCTGGTAATAGTGTCCTTGCCTGGTGACTGCCAGACTGTGGTTCGAGTCCCGCTCAAACTCGTTAGTTCCCTTAGTCACTGCAACCTCACTATTCTTGTGAGCTAAGAATGGGGGATTTGAGGGAGCCTATAGGTCTATCTGTTGAGTCATCAATAGCCATTCTCTGGCCCTCCTTGGTCCTAGCTTGGCTGGAGAAGGTATTTGGGCGCTGATCATAAGCCATATAGTCATTCTCTTGGGCATTGTCCTGCTTGATAGGGCAATGTCACTGCCCCTTGCCTCTGCCATTTAAACATGTCCGGCCAATTGCTCCTATGGTCTTCTATGCCAGTTTTTTACACACGCAATTTATTTTAGCTCGTCAATCCTTCGTCTTCTCTTCTATTATCTGTCATTTTCATGATATGTCCTGGCCATATCCATTTCTTTTTCTTAAATGTTAGAATGTCCTCCAGCTTGCTCTCGTATGCATGTTGCTCTTTTTCTGTCTCTTGGTGTTATTCCCATCATTGTTCTTTCAATAGCTCTTTGAATTTGAACTAGCTTATGTTCTAAGGCTTTAGTAAGGCTCCAAGTTTCTGATGTATAAGTTACTACTGCTAGGACCATCTGATGAAATTCTTTTAAGTTTAGAGAAAGTGGCATTTTACTTTTCGTAATCTCATATCCCATGCTTACCCTTCTTTTAATTTCGGTCTCATGGCCTGAGAAAACACTTACTGTCTGTTCTCTAGAAGTCCGTCCATAACCGTTATTTGTTGTGTCTGCGTTTTCATTGAACATTGGCTTAGTTTTACTCATATTCATTTGCAGTCCTATATTTCTG
>NC_090753.1:51858129-51873129 GCF_036898095.1 Palaemon carinicauda
GCCACCACCGTCATCAGCACCTGTGCAACAACAAATGAAACCCCAACAAGTGCCCAGTCAGCCTCATCAACAAATGCCTATACCAGGACAAGGTCAGCCTATGCCAGCAAGTGGAGGCCCTCCAAGAATGGTTGACCCAAGACAGGCTCAAGCCATGGCTGCTGGTGCAGGGCCTCCAAGAATGATGGACCCAAGACAGGCTCAAGCCATGGCAGCAGGTGCTGCCCCTCCAAGAATGATGGACCCAAGACAGGCTCAAGCCATGGCTGCAGGTGGAGGCCCTCCAAGAATGATGGACCCAAGACAGGCTCAAGCCATGGCTGCAGGTGGAGGCCCTCCAAGAATGATGGACCCAAGACAGGCTCAAGCCATGGCTGCAGGTGGTGCCCCTCCAAGAATGATGGACCCAAGACAGGCTCAAGCCATGGCCGCAGGTGGAGGCCCTCCAAGAATGATGGACCCAAGACAGGCTCAAGCCATGGCTGCTGGTGCGGCCCCTCCAAGAATGATGGACCCAAGACAGGCTCAGGCTATGGCTGCAGGTGTGGACCCAAGACAGGCTCAGGCTATGGCTGCAGGTGTGGACCCAAGACAGGTTCAAGCCATGGCTGCAGGTGGAGTCCCTCCAGGAATGATGGACCCAAGACAGGCTCAAGCAATGGCTGCAAGACAGGCTCAAGCCATGGCAGCAGGTGCAGGCTCTCCAAGAATGATGGATCCAAGAATGATGGATCCAAGATATGCTCAAGCCATGGCAGCAGGTGGAATCCCTCCTGGAATGATGGACCCTAGACAGGCTCAAGCGATGGCTGCAAGGCAAGCTCAAACCATGGCAGCAGGTGGAGGCCCCCCTAGAATGATGGACCCAAGACAGGCTCAGGCTATGGCAGCAGGTGTAGGACCACCTAGACTGATGGATCCAAGGCAGGCTCAAGGTTTAGGTATGCAAAGAATGATGGACCCAA
Organism: Palaemon carinicauda; assembly: GCF_036898095.1. Lineage (NCBI taxonomy): Eukaryota > Metazoa > Arthropoda > Malacostraca > Decapoda > Palaemonidae > Palaemon > Palaemon carinicauda. The sequence continues at coordinate 51,859,095 of NC_090753.1, forward strand.
GATTAGCTCAGTCCATGGCTGTTGGTGGCAGTCCCGCAGGAATGGTAGATCCAAGACAGGTGCAAGTAATGGCTGCAGCTGGAGGTCCTAGGATGGTAGATCCAAGACAACCCCAATCTACATCTACAAGTGGAGGCTCCTCGAAAATGGATAGTCCACAACAAGCCCAAGACACTGGTGTTGGACCTGGATCCCCTGCAATGGTAAATGTAAATCAGAGTCCAAAAATGAGTGCAGAAGATCTTTCAAAAATTGTTGACCAAAAGCCAGCTCATGTCACCGCTGCTGGAAATCCGTCGGGTATTGTTGGTGCACGGCAGGCTCAGGCCATGATTGATGCTGGAAATATGCCAAGGATTGATGACCCAAAAAATGTTAATGCTGCCAGTGCAATTGATTCTGACACTAAACAGGTTTTGAGTGCAGCAGACTCAGAAAAATTTAATTCTTCTAATACTGTACCTCCAAGTTTAGTTACCCCAGGTACTGCTCTGCCACATAATATAGATCCAAGACTCATGCATGCTGTAGGAACTGGAAATTTTCAGCATCCACAAGATATTTCTCAGATTGATGGCTTATTGAAAGCTCAATGTTCTACCAAGCCGGAAATTCTGCAGTCACGCCAATCCTCTCACCAGCAACCTTCACATGTAGAAGGAAATCCTAGTCTAGCCCAGATCATGACATTGAAGGGCATCCAACTATCACAGCCTGGTAGTCCAGGTAAGATTGATCCCCGATTAGCCCAACTCCTAGCCTCAAGAAATGGCCAACAGTCACCTGGCTCTCAAGTGCCCCCATGTGTTGCAGAGAAAATAGATCAACCAATATCTGTGATGCAGACTGCAACTGCTGCTAGAAATGATGAGCTGAACAGATCTGAGCAGAGTTCTCCCCGAGAAACAACGGAGATCCAGCCTGAAGATACACAGCCTGGGGAAAAAAAACAACAAAGTAACCAAGACCTATCATTGGAGACTGATGAAGACAAGTTGAACGTTCTACAGACCAGTGGTTCGTGGAGTGACGCTGCGAGAGAGAATTGCTGTAAAGCGTAGCCCTGCCTTGCTAAGTCATTATGCATTTCTAGTCACTGCATTGTGTTGATGAGGCACCGTGGAGTCTTGTTCCTATAGACTGTGATATTCCGCAGTGACATAGAGCTCTGTTAAAGTTTACCTGTGGACTGTTATTGAATGAAGAGTCTGGCATTGTTGAAGTTTATAACGTGATAATTATTTTTTTCATATATGTTAGTGTTTTGAGTATATATTGCGAATTCATCACGCTATCATTGATATAGCTTGCTCATTTGACATTTTCTAGGATATGTTTACAGCTGCTTACAGTGCTAATTATTGCAAATCTTTTCTGGTTATACAGTGCATTTTCAGTTATTAGCGGCCATTATAGGTATTGGTGCTCCGAAAATGTTATCTTGGTTGACGTTGTTATTGTATAATAACTTATTCGTTTAAGTATGTTGTTACTTAAATCTCTCAGAATAATGTTATTGTTCATTAGATAAAGATGTACAAATTGCCTTTGCAATGAATCATTCTTATGTGGCTTTTACAAAATGATTTATTCTAAGTAACATTAGTTATGTCATTTGCTGTACAAAATCTTCTGTTCGGACTGCAGATTTGCTGCCAAATTTTACTATCTAAAAGTTGTATTTATTCAACAGTAAATTATAATTTCTTGTATTTATTCAACAGTAAATTATAATTTCTTGTATTTATTCAACAGTAAATTATAATTTCTTGTATTTATTCAACAGTAAATAGTAATTTCTGTTGTTTTATTGACGCGTTGTTATGTTTTGTATCTTGTAACGTAACTATAACAGCAAAAATGTGCTTCAGAAGTATCATAAATAAATAGGTTTCCTGTTAATGTCAATGGAAAGTCATATTTCTTTCTTATTTCATATTCAGTTTGTATGTGAAGATGAACACCTGTTTATAGAATAACAAATAAATATGAAATATAATATTTTGGTATTATAATCCACCATTTTGATTATTTCTTATATTAGAAATTTATTGATCTCATAGTATAAATTCTTCATAATAGAAAGGGTTAATTTTATTAATTATCTGAGTATAAATTAAAGATATCAAATCAGATGGCCTCCAAGTTATTCATGTGAAGTAGAATTTGATACATAAATATTCATTATGTTCATTGTAAAAGGAAAAAAATACAGGGTAAAATCCCAGTAGAATTATATAAACAGTATTTATGTTCATTGTGAAAGAAGAAAAAAATCATAGTAGAATTATATATACAGTATTCACTATGTTTGTTGTGAAAGAAGGAAAAAAATATTTGGTAAAATTCCAGTATAATTATATATACAGTATTCACTATATTCATTGTTAAACAAAAACAGTGAAATGCCGGTTGAATCATATATACAGTATTCACTATGTTTATTGTGAAAGAAGGAAAAAAATATCTGGTGAAATTCCAGTATAATTATATATACAGTATTCACTATATTCATTGTAAAAAAAACGCTAAAATGTCGATTGAATTATATATACAGTATTCACTATGTTCATTGTGAAAGAAGGAAAAAAATATCTGGTAAAATTCCAGTATAATTAAATATACAGTATTCACTATGTTCATTGTGAAAGAAGGAAAAAAAATCTGGTAAAATTCCAGTATAATTAAATATACAGTATTCACTATAATCATTGTAAAAAAAAACGGTAAAATGCCGGTTGAATTATATATACAGTATTCACTATGTTCATTGTGAAAGAAGGAATAAAATATCTGGTAAAATTCCAGTATACAGTAATTATATATACAGTATTCACTATGTTCATTGTAAAAAAAACGGTAAAATGCCCGTTGAATTATATATACAGTATCCACTATGTTCATTGTGAAAGAAGGAAAAAAATATCTGGTAAAATTCCAGTATAATTATATATAAGGTATTCACTATATTCATTGTAAAAAAAAAACGGTAAAATGCTGGTTGAATTATATATACACCATTCACTATGTTCATTGTGAAAGAAGGAAAAAAATATCTGGTATAATTCCAGTATAATTATATATACAGTATTCACTATGTTCATTGTAAAAGTAGAGAAAATTATAGGATAAAATCCAAGTAGAATTATATCAGTATTCACTATGCTCATTGTAAAAGAAAATACCTTTTATATATTTTCATATAATTTACATGTTTTTCGAATATACAGTAAGTATTTATTCCACTAAAATTTTGAAAGAAAAATTAAGGGTAAACTGCATGGTTTGATCATTAAAAAACTTTTTTCACCATAATATAATTTTTATCTTCTCTTTAGTAATAGATTTTTTTCATATGGATAATAAGGAAATCAAATGAGTCGTTTTATTTTGACAGTTACCTTACAATTGAGAAGACTCAATATCTTATTTTGAAATATCTTTATTAAGTTTGATATACAGATCTAATTAATTTTACGGATATAACTTTAAGGGAACTCAAGGATATTCTTATTTAAATATAAAAATTTTAATAAAATTTGTTTGTTATTAAAGGTTTACAAAGTGAGAAAGAGATTCCAGTATATTTCACGACCTTATGGATGTACAGTAGTTCTAATGGGTATCCACTGGTAATTGCATGTTTAACTAAACTATTATATCATCGTCGTGATAATAAAAGGACTATTTGTCTAACATAGTAACACAAACACTTCAGGAGATACTACAAGGCTCAATCTCCTGTGACAATATCACTATTAATTCAACAACTTAAGTTGAAATAACAAGTGTCATAAATATTGACAGATTGTCACTTTTTTGAGGAATGTACTATTTTCATAGAAAACTATTCCTATAACATTACTGGTCATGTAATTATTTACAGAAATACTATTTTCAATTTAATTTATTTTCACAAAAGTTATGCCTTCTCCATCATAAGACTCAATACTATACAGCACTCTAGGAGTTTTATTTAAGTTGTGGAATGGTCTTCCAAATCAGGTAGTTGAATCGGTAAGGCTTCAAATGTTCAAACTTGCAGCGAATATTTTTACGTCATCCTGTTCGAATATTTTTACGTCGAACAGGTTGACAAGTCTGATTATAGTTTATATATGAAAGATCTGTTATTATGTTGTTACTCTTCTTTAAATATTTTATTTCAACTGTTTACTCTGCTCTTGCAGTGTACTTCCTTTCCTCACTGGGCTATTTTTTCCTGTTGGAGCTCTTGGACTTTTAGCATCCTGCTAGTAATAATAGAGATATAATCCTATTTTCTTGGTGGAGGGTGCACACGGGCACGCTGTTCCACCTTATTTCTCTTCCTCTTTTTTTAATAGTTTATATATGAAAAATCTAATTAAACGTTGTTACTATTCTTAAGATATTTCAATTATTCATTACTTCTCATATAGTTGATTTCCTTGTTTCCTTTCCTCTGGGCCTTTTCCCCGTTGGAGCACTTGGGCTTATAGCATCCTACTGTTCTAACTAGGGTTATAGCTTAGCCATAAATGATAATAACTAGAGGGGCACTCAGTAGAGTGCAGACCTCCGCCGCGGTAGCATTTCTCGACCTTTTGCTTGACCTTCCAAATTTTATCATTTCCAGCTTTTTACATAACAGTCAATCCCAGCAAGTTTCATTACTCTACGATTAAATTGTGGTAAGGAATCTGTTTACAAACAGGGAGTAAAACAAACACGCACACAATAAGGGGGTAAAACTTAACCTCCTCCCAACTTCGTTGACGAAGGCAATAATATAACATTACTAGTCATACATTTAATTTCAGAAAGTCCCATGACTTTGCTGAACTAAACTCTATTCTGTGGGAAATAGAGGCGTGTCTTTATCATTCTCTTGGGTTAGAGTTCTCTTGCTTGAGGGTACACTCCGGCACACTATTCTATCTTATTTTTCTTCCTCTTGTTTTTTTTATATAGGTTATAAGGAAATATTTATCTTAAAATATTTAATTTTTCTTGTTTCCTTTCCTCACGGGGCTATTTTTCCCTATTGGAGAAATTGGGCTTATAGCATCCTGCTTTTCCAACTAGAGTTTTAGCTTACCAAGTAAAAATAATAAAACATACCCTCCTTTCAACTTCGTTGGCGGAGGTAATAACATTACTAGTCACACATTTAGTTCAGAAAGTCCCATGCCTTTTCTAAACCAAACTTAAAGTATTGTGTGTCAAACAGAGGCGTGTCGGAATCACCCCTTGTGCAAGAAGAGGCTTCGTGTAATTCACTGTAAGGGGCCACATCTGGGCGTGTCAGCCACACTAATCAAGAGGTAATAATAACTCTTGCATGGCGTAAATGACTCTTAGGTCGAGACTCGGTAAAGCACAACGCGCGGCTGAACAGACGAAAACGGAAATGAATGTGACGTCACCGTTTTTATAGTGAAAGACTGCGTAATAAATGGTAGCGGTTTACGTAGCTTTACCAGTAACACGTAACGTGTGGGGTGAAAGAATCCGGAAATAGATTGTTCTGTTCTGACAATCCCTTCATCTAGTTTAAAGGTCGCTCATGAATGGCAGAAGCAAATGACGGTGACATTGCCCTATCAATTCTGTCGATCCTGTCATCTACTTTAAAGGTTTAAAGGTTGCTCATGAATGGCAGAGGCAAACGACTGTGACATTGCCCTATCAAGCAGGGCAATGCCCTAGAGACTGACCATATGCACATATGATCAGCACCCAAGCTCCCTCTCCACCCAAGCTAGGACCAAGGAGGGCCAGGCAATGGCTGCTGATGACTCAGCAGACGGCGAGGTTGCAACAATCAGAGGAACTAACGAGTTTGAGAGGGACTCGAAACCCAGTATGGTGATCACCAGGCAAGGACGCTACCACCAGGCGTCGACCAAGTTGATACAGAAATTGTAAGCATGATGTTTATATGTAGAGATATTTTTAGATATTTTTTCATTCAAGCTTAGGATCAACTGTTTTTTTAATTGTGTTGAGACTCGCAAAACTAAAGTAGTATTGAAATTATATAAGTTCCTTAGAGTTGTTCTTATCTGGAATCTTTTAGCATCAAATGCCCAATATATTTATTATTCCTAGCTAAGATACAACCACAGTTGGAACTTTTCCTAGCTAAAAGGGCACCACTGCGAGTCAGGGCAATTGCGCCCCACTAGAAATTTGTTCTCATCATTTATTTATTTCCTTATTTCCTTTCCTCACCGGGCTATTTTTCCCCGTCGGAGCCCTTGGGCTTATAGCATCTTGCTTTTCCAACTAGGGTTGTAGCTTGGCTAGTAATAATAAAAGAAAAAATTGAGTGTAGATCCTACTTTAGTTCTGGGGCATCTTATTGGAGGAAGTCCCCAATGGGATTCCCAGCTGGTGAGCCGTTGTTAATTTGATACACGAATAAGATATTTTTGGGAAATTCAGACGTCATTTTCTTGGAAGGGAAGTTTTGTCGTAACTGATAACAAACAGATGATATTCGGTGACCAATGGACTATAGAATTATGGTATGTGGCCCTGTTTCAAGGTCATACAGTGCCAAGCATATTCTATCTTAATTCTCTTCCTCTTGTTTTTTTACATTTTACAGTATGTATATATATATATATATATATATATATATGAAAGATTTATTTTTATGGTGTTACTTTTCTTAACTTTTTCATTTTAATTGTTCATTACTTCTCGTAGGTTTATTTATTTCCTTATCTCCTTTCTTCAACGAACTATTTTCCTTGGCAAGTAATAATAGTAATAATAAGTAAATAATCTTTACTTAATGGTCAAGACAAATTATAGCAGAATTGTTATAATGATGTTCCTTTGATAATAAGGAATAAAACTAATCAAATGAAAATTAAGCTTTTTTCTTTACTTAATTACCAACTAGCCAATTGCTATTCACTGCCTGGTCACTGGGTCCTCGCTAAAACGAAGCTAGCAGGAAATAGAAAGTATAAACCCATCTTGAATTGAAAATCTTGGTAAGGGCAGCCGGATGAGAGCTGTCTAAGCATTGACTCTAGCACAAGAAGCTTTTGTTTGAAGGGATGGCGAACGAGCTACTCAGTTCCTATGTAGGTCAAAAGCTACAAAACTTCTTTGTAGATGTTAACTCTCTGGTTGTAGTCTGGTTGTGGAACGGGCTTGTTTAAAGGCCACTCATGAAGGGCAGAGGCAAGGGACAGTGACAATGCCCTAGAGACACCATATATAAATATAATCGGCTCCCAAGACCCCTCTCCACCCAAGCTAGGACCAAGGAGGGCCAGACAATGGCTGCAGATGACTCAGCAGATAGACCTATAGGCTTCCCCAAACACCCCATCCTTAGCTCACAAGGATGATGAGGTTGCAGCAGCCAAAGGAACTAACGAATTTGAGCGGGACTCGAACCCCAGTCTGGCAATCACCAGCCAGGGACGCTACCACCAGGCCACCACAACCTGTGAGCATATACTAAATAATTCATCATTTTAAAAGACTTTGGTTTGTTAATTTGGATTTTTTAATGTAGTTGTTGTTAGCATTTGTGCAAAATAATTATTAATCCCAATTTGGAAAACCTGAAGCGTGTTTTTGCATATGAAATAACATTTCGAGTTGCTGAGATTTACTATAAGAGACGAAAGGGCTTAAATTATAGTTTAATTGTAATAATTATAAAGGACTGTAATCACATCTACAGTTTCCCAGAACGGTACCGATATTGCTCGTAGATAAACGATTTCTTGTCGTGGCTACAGTTTTCCCAGAACGGTACCGATATTGCTCGTAGATAAACGATTTCTTGTCATGGCTACAGTTTTCCCAGAACTGTACCGATATTGCTCGTAAATAAACGAGCTCTTGATATGGCTACAGTTTTCCCAGAACTGTACTGATATTGCTCGATAAGCATGTAAGTAAACCACTATAATTTGCTCCGACTTATCATTTCTGTCATTTTAAGGTCTCTAAACTGAATTTATCGTTTTTTTTTTTTTTTTTTTTTTTTTTTTTTTTTATAAAGCACATCAACATTATTGGTAAGAGATACAAGTCTTTGTACTTTTAAATACCGGCCAAGATGGTTCGCTTTTAGGGAAGTATAGTAAATTTTATTTATTTATTTATTTATTTTTTTTTTTGGTTGTTAGTGTGCTTAGTTTGTTACTTCTTTCACAGTAGGAAGTTTTAAAACTGAATCTCTCTCTCTCTCTCTCTCTCTCTCTCTCTCTCTCTCTCTCAGGAAGTAGGAAGTTGGTAGATTTTATTTCTTTGGTTGTTAGTGTACTTTTATAGTTTGCTGATTTTTTTTCACAGGAGGACGTATTTCAACAGAATCTCTCTCTCTCTCTCTCTCTCTCTCTCTCTCTCTCTCTCTCTCATTTTAAATGTTCTAGTGACTTAAAAGGTACAATGATGGGGTTTGAAATATCGTTTGTACAGTTTCCAAAACTAAATTTAGAAATCACAAATATCAGGGATATGATAATATCTAGAATAAATAATAACTGCTTTTTATTTGTTCCATAGTCTACTAAAAGAAATGTTTGAAGTAAAAACAAATATGCAATAATCACCTCCGCCAACAAAGGTGGAAGGAGGTTATGTTTTTGCCTTTGTTTGTTTGTAGACAAACTATTTGACTTTTAAACCGAAAAATTTTAAGTAAAATTATACAAAAAATACCTTCGCCAACGAAGTTGGAAGGAGGTTATGTTTTTGTCATCGTTTGTGTGTGCGTGTGTTTGTCTACAACTTCCTGGCCACAATTTCAATCGTATTGAAACTTGCAGGGATTAAGTTTTATGTAAAAAGTTAAAAAAAGATAAAATTTTGGAAGGTCAAGGTCAAAGGTAGCTGTCAAACAAAATGTCCAATTCACGTAATCAGCCATAAGTTTGAACATCGTTGTCACACAGACTTCAAACTTGGTTTATATTTTAGTGTATGAAAACCCACGCCAATTAATACATGTTAGGTTCCAAGGCCAAGATCAAGATCGAGAAATACGTTGCCGCGGCGGAGGTCTGCGCTATACTAAGTGCCCCTTTAGTTAGAAGCTATTTTGGTCTTTATTCAATAATTAGAATTTCATTAAGGAAATATTTGTAAATTAATTACCCAGCTGGAAATTGATATAAATTTTTTTTATCGATATCAATTGCTGTTGCAAAAAAACTAGTGTTGTGCTAGCATTTATCCCTCTCTCTCTCTCTCTCTCTCTCTTGGTAAGTGTAATTTGACCTATTGTTGTTGCTAAAATAACTTATTCTAGTATTTACTCTCTCTCTCTCTCTCTCTCTCTCTCTCTCTCTCTCTCTCTCTCTCTCTCTCTACCGGTAAGTTTAATTTGACGTTGCTAAAATAACTGTTGCTCTAGTATTTACCCCCCCCCCTCTCTCTCTCTCTCTCTCTCTCTCTCTCTCTCTCTCTGTAAGTTTAATTTGACATGTTGTTGCTAAAATAACTGTTGCTCTAGTATTTATCTCTCTCTCTCTCTCTCTCTCTCTCTCTCTCTCTCTCTACTGGTGTGTAATTTGACAGGTGGGAGAGGAAAATTGAGGTTAATAAAAACGACACGAAATTCGACGTCTCTGAAAAACAAGTGGACAAGACCAATTCAGTGGCAGTTTTATTGTTTGTTTATTGTTTGTTCTGGGACAGATAAGAGTAATATGTCCACGAGGTATTAGTCTGAATAATGAGAGCTGCTTGGTAAGTTAAATTCATGTTCAAGTCAAGTATTCATCGTTATTCACCAAATCATGCACGAGGAAGGAAGATATGTGAATATTATTATTATTATTATTACTTGCTAAGCTACAGCCCAAGTTGGAAAAGCAGGATGCTATAAGCCCAAGGACTCCAACAGGAAAAAATAGCCCAGTTAGGAAAGGAAATAAAGAAATGAATAAACTACGGGAGAAGTAATAAACAATTCAAATGAAATGTACTAAGAACAGTAACAACATAAAAATAAATCTTTTATATATAAACTATATAATCTTTATACAAACAGGAGGAAGAGAAGTACGATAGAATAGAGTGCTAGAGTGTACCCTCAAGCAAGAGAACTCACCCCAGTATGTTTAATTCTCGGTATTTATTCAATAAAGCAAGCATTTTTCAAATGAGTATAATGTATTTAAGTACGAACCACTCCATTATTTCCTTAGTAGATTCCCCATGTTAGGTTTAATAAGTAAATAATGGAGTGGTTCCTTGGTAGAGTGCTAGAATGATTTGAAAATCTTATAACTTCAAAAGTTCAAACTTGCAGGGAATGTTTTTATGTTGAACAGTCTGACATAAGTCTCTCTTTATAGTTCGATCGATTTTAATACTGTTGCTGTTCTTAAGATGTTTTGTTTTAATTTTTCATTACTTCTCTTGTAGTTTATTTATTTCCTTATTTCCTTTCCTCACTGGGCTATTTTTCCCTGTTGGAGCCGTTCTGCTTATAGCAACCTGCTTTTTCAACTAGGGTTGTAGCTTAGCTAATAATAATAATAATAATAATAATGAGTTAGTATGAAAACTTGGGAAGAGATGATGAAGTGGAAGAATTTTGTGAAATAATTAAATAGGACTAATTATTTTTTTAAGAAGACAAGAGACGGTGATTGAATTTATAGAAGCTAATTTGTACATAATTGATGTATATTTGGTTTTATTTAAATTCTTTCATACATTTGGGCAAAATTGTAAATATCATCATTGCGTACCATTATAGAATATCTCTCTCTCTCTCTCTCTCTCTCTCTCTCTCTCTCTCTCTCTGTTTATATACCCCTGTTCTTCATCATTTTCCTTTATATTTACATTTTTAATGTCAATATTTACTCTCTCTCTCTCTCTCTCTCTCTCTCTCTCTCTCTCTCTCTCTGTCTGTCTGTGTATATACCCCTGTTCTTTATCACTTTACTTTATATTTATATTTTCAATATCTCTCTCATTTACACTTTCAATGTCAATATTTATCGCTCTCTCTCTCTCTCTCTCTCTCTCTCTCTCTCTCTCTCTCTCTCTCTTTATATACCCCTGTTCGTTTTCATTTCTCCTTACATTTACATTTTCAATGTCAATATTTATCGCTCTCCTCTCTCTCTCTCTCTCTCTCTCTCTCTCTCTCTCTGTTTATATACCCCTGTTCGTTTTCATTTCTCCTTAAATTTACATTTTCAATGTCGATATTTATCTCTCTCTCTCTCTCTCTCTCTCTCTCTCTCTCTCTCTCTGTTTATATACCCCTGTTGTTTCTCTCTCTCTCTCTCTCTGTTTATATACCCCTGTTCTTTCTCTCTCTCTCTCTCTGTTTATATACCCCTGTTCTTTATCAATTTCCTATATAACTACATTTTTAATGTCCATATTTATCTCTCTCTCTCTCTCTCTCTCTCTCTCTCTCTCTCTCTCTCTCTCTGTTTATTTACCCCTGTTCGTTTTCATTTCTCCTTACATTCACATTTTCAATGTCAATATATATCGCTCCCTCTCTCTCTCTCTCTCTCTCTCTCTCTCTCTCTCTCTCTCTCTCAAAATATAAATACATTCCTCCCACTTGCAACATCATCGAAGAGATAAAAGTCAAGTCTCTCTCTCTCTTATCGCTATCTGTCCCGCCTTATCTCAACAACTTATACACGTACCCGGTAATTATTCCAAGTGCTGGACAGCCCTGAGAAAATAAACATTTCTGACCTGGGGTCACTACACAGCCAAGAGCTTCAGATAATAATGTATTTATTTATCGCTGAAGCAGTTCGCAGAATATTTCGCTTGTAATTCACGCTTTAAATGGTTGGGGGGGGGGGGGGAGGGGCGGTCTTGTGCTAGGAGGGTTAATACTTACCCACCCAGCTCTACCCATCCCTTACCCCCCCCCCCCCTCCCCTACAACTGATTCCTTGCATATATGCCCCCACTTTCTGGTTCTGAAGAAAAGGTATAAAGGCCGATCATGAATGGCAGAGGCAAGGGACAGTGACATTGTCCTATCAAGCAGGATTATGCCCTAGAGCAGTGATTCTTAAACTGGGGGGCGCCAGGAGCTTTCAATGGGGCGCAAGTAGTTAAAATAGTAACAATAAAAATAAAAATGTAGTAATTATGATGTCTTTTGTTTTACAATACTACATAAATATGGATAAATCAATTACTAAGGAGGATGTGTAATATTTTTTTAAGGGGTCATTATCCATGAATGATTGTATTAATATTTTCTATCATTGTAATAACTGTAATCTGTATAATGCTAAAACAGTTTGAAAAAAGATTATGATAAAATTTTGTTTCATCATAATATATTTATTTTACCCATTTGCTATGAACAATGTTTATTTTATTGAAATATAGTACAGTGCATTCCTATAAAAAATCAACAGCAATGAAATAAAAATCTAACATTCATCCATATACTCACATAACCAATGAAGTATATTAGCATACAAAACGCAACATATTGTTTATAAAAAAAATACATACATACATACGGTACTTTCTACTTTGGCAAAAATTTCAAGGGTGGGGAAGGGGGGCGTGGGACCTATGCTTAATACAGAAGGGGGACGCAAGGCAAAAAAGTTTAAGAACCACTGCCCTAGAGACTGACCATATATACATATGACCAGCGCTCAAGCCCCCTAGCTAGGATCAAGGAGGGCCAGGCAATGCATTGCCATATCAAGCAAGACAATATCCTTGAGACTGACCATATTACATATGATTAGCACCAGAGCCCCCTCTCCACCTAAGTAAGACCAAGGAGGGCCAGGTAATGGCTGCTGATGAATGAGCAGATAGACCTATAGGCTCCCCCAAAGCCCCCAACCTTAGCTCATAAGGATGGTGAGTTTCCAGCGACTAAAGGAACTAACGAGTTTGAGTGGGACTCGAACCCCAGTCTGGCAATCACCAGGCAAAGACTCTGTCACCCGGTCACCACAACCTAATAATATTCAAGGGAATGTAACCAATAACGAAGAACCTTTTTCTGTTTTAACAAGTAGGGAAGGGTATCTGTAGTTTCGATTGTAGGTTATCATATTAAAAAAAAAAAAAAATTAAAAAATAAACCTTTCTAATTAGAACTTAATTTTGGTAATGGCACATTCATTGGTGAAGGATACTGTAGTGTGGATTTCAGGTTTTCATATTTCAAAATAAAGACATTTTCAATATCTCGTGGCTTTAAAATCTAGGCGATTTGTTTGCTTTTGGAAAATTAGTTATTATTTCTTATCAAATTGATTGATTACAATAACAATTAAAAGTAACATAAGAATAAATTGCCATTAAGATTACCATTCAAATTGGGCAATTATGATTACAAATACCACCAAAACATAGTTAATTACAATTCAGTTTATTTAAATTTATGTATCATTTAAAATGTTTAACACACTCTCTCTCTCTCTTCTCTCTCTCTCTCTCTCTCTCTCTCTCTCTCTCTCTCTCTCTCTCTCTAATGCTAATCATCTATTTGTTATTTTATTATTTTGTGATTAAGCAATCAATTCTTTAAAATTATACTTTGATTAATTTATAACCAAAGAGAATTACCTGTAAATAAAGTTCATACTATTTAATTGATTATATATTAATTATATATAATTTCAATTACAATTACTCCGAGTTCCACTCTATTTAGTAATTATTACTAGTATCCTTGATGTTGTTACTGTTTTTTAAATAGCATAGTTTAATTATTATGTATCATATCGTTTATTTACTTCTTTATTTCCTTTCCTTACTGGGCTATTTTTCCCTGTTAGAGCCCTTGAGCTTAAAGCATCTTGCTTTTCAAACTATGGGTGTGGCTTAGCTAATAATAATAATAATAATAATACTCATTTTTAAAATTACTGTATCCGTAAATAATGACATTCCAATTTCCATCTGTGAGAAACCAACTATAGTCAATTTCTTTTAGTGATGCAGATTTGCACCGACTCGCAGCGGTGCCCTTTTAGCTCGGAAAAGTTTTCTGATCGCTGATTGGTTGGACAAGATAATTCTAACCAATCAGCGATCAGGAAACTTT
>NC_090753.1:51878129-51946670 GCF_036898095.1 Palaemon carinicauda
TTCGGGAAAATGAAATGGAATTTTCATCCTCGAGGGTTTACTTTCTAAAATTCTAATTAATATTTTCAAAAGTTATTATATATTAGTAGTGCAAATGATTTTAAAGTTTTTACTATATAGGCATAATAGTTGCCAAATTTATAGCCGCTGTCTATATTAAAACTTCCAAGTTATTTTCACACCAAAATAAGATTTTTAAAAATTTCCTTTATGGGGGGGGGGATCCCGAATGGTCTTCTATGGCAAACTTTTTAAAAAAAAATTAATCGGGGATGAATGTTTTTAAAAGTTACATGCAATACCAAGCAATAGACCTATCATTTGCTAGAAATTCCAACAACCAGAATATATACCGGTACACTTCAATATAGTCTAAGACTTTTTATCCGTTCAACCAAACTTAACAAAGTAATCCTTGTCTCAATAAAAGTGGAATATTCTCCCATATGGGGCAATCATAGCTTGTTTACTTAAAAAACGGCATACGGGCAAGGCGCCATTTCAACGCAGCGTCGTCATTGGTTGAGAGAACCTATGACGTCAGTTGTAATCTCGTCCTTGATTGGCTGGGAGTAGCTATGACGTCAATGCCAGTGATATCGCTACCACCGAGGCAACAATGCACTTGGAATTCAGGAAAACCTTTGCTTGTGTGACGTTAGTCGCCGTCGCTACGAACGTTCGCTTGTTCCTGGAGAGTGTGACGCTATGTTACATAAGATCGTCATTCTCCAACACGTTTATTGGTTAATAATGAAAAACGAATGTAGTCTCTTGCGTAGACAAAATTAGTCATTCCCGGAATTAATGTCGCTTTGTTTCCAATTTCTGTGCTAAGTAAAACTCTCTCTCTCTCTCTCTCTCTCTCTCTCTCTCTCTCTCTCTCTCTCTCTCTCTCTCTCTCTCTCTCAGGACAAGCGTGACTTTTCATGGTCGTTGGTTGTAGAAAGTTACCGTTAGTGACCTTCCCTTGATATAGGTGGCCTTGATAATTTTATAACTTGGTAATAAAATGAAATCTCTCTCTCTCTCTCTCTCTCTCGCTGTGTGTGTGTGTGTGCGTGTGTGTGTGTGTGTGTGTGTGAGACAGTCTGAAATTGGGACATCTCATCTCAAAACTGAACCATTCTTCAGCAGATCATGTAAGCCAAAGGCTTAACATATAAATATTTGGTAATTCACTAGGAAATTTTTTATTAAGATTTCACATCCGCATTGACCGAAGGATCTCTAGAGTGAAAATTAAAGGCTCTAGCAACCAGACCACGAAAGTGGACACCACTAAGTCCTGCACTTGTTATTTCCTATTTGGTGAGCTCATGGGATCAACTTTTAAAGCTGGGGTTGGACTCAGGAGGTTAACTTGAAAACTGTGGTTCGGTGCAGGGGTTTAACTTGAAAAGTTGAGTTGGGGACAGGGTCAACTTGAAAGGTGGGATTTGGCGCAGGGTCAACTTGAAAAGTGGTGTTGGGCACGGGGTCAACTTGGAAGTGTGGTTGGGCACGGGGTCAACTAGCTAGTAGTGTTGGGCACAGGGTCAACTAGCTAGTAGTGTTGGGCACAGGGTCAACCTGGAAGTGGGGTTGGGGACGGGGTCAACTTGGAATGTGTGGTTAGCCATGGAGTAACTTGGCAAATGGGGGCAACATGAAAAGGGGGTTGGACAGAGGGTCAACTAGCTAGTAGTGTTGGGCACAGGGTCAACTTGGAAGTGGGGTTGGGGACGGGATTAACTTGGAAAGCGTGGTTAGGCATGCGGTAACTTCGAAAGTGGAATTGGGAAAATGCGTTCAACGTGAAAAGGGAGTTGGACACGGGGTCAACTAGCTAGTAGAGTTGGGCATGGGGTCAACTTGGAAGTGGGGTTGGGGACGGGGTCAACTTGGAAAGTGTGGTTAGGCACGGGGTAACTTGGAAAGTGGGGTTGGGAAAATGGGGTCAACGTGAAAAGGGGGTTGGACACGGGTCAACTTGAAAAGTGAAAACTGGGGTTGGGGACAGGTGCCGACTTGTAATGTGGGGTTGGGCACAGGGTGCCGTCTTGAAATGTGGGGTTGGGCACAGGGTGCCGTCTTGAAATGTGGGGTTGGGCACAGGGTGCCAACTTGAAAAGTGGAGTTAGGCATAGGTGCCGACTTGAAAATTGGGGTTGGGTACAGGGTGCCGACTTGAAAATTGGGATTGGGCACAGGGTACCGTCTTGAAATGTGGGGCTAGGCACAGCGTGCCAACTTGAAAAGTGTGGTTGGGCACACGGTGCCGACTTGATAATTGGGGTTGGGTATAGGGTGCCGACTTGATAATTGGGGTTGGGTACAGGGTGCCGACTTGATAATTGGGGTTGGCACAGTGTGCCGACTTGAAAAGTGGGGTTGGGCACACGGTGCCGACTTGAAAATTGGGGTGGGAACATGGTGCTGACTTGAAAATTGGGGTTGGCACAGGGTGCCAACTTGAAAATTGTGGTTGGGCACACGGTGCCGACTTGAAAATTGTGGTTGGGCACACGGTGCCGACTTGAAAAGTGGGGTTGGCGCAGGGTGCCGACTTGAAAAGTGGGGTTGGCGCAGGGTGCCGACTTGAAAAGTGGGGTTGGCGCAGGGTGCCGACTTGAAAAGTGGGGTTGGCGCGGGGTGCAGACTTGAAAAGTGGGGTTGGCGCGGGGGTGGCGACTTGAAAAGTGGGGTTGGTGCGGACATGAAAAGTGGGGTTGGCGCGGGGTGCGGACATGAAAAGTGGGGTTGGCGCGGGGTGCCGACTTGAAAATTGGGGTTGGCGCGGGGTGCCGACTTGAAAATTGGGGTTGGCGCGGGGTGCCGACTTGAAAATTGGGGTTGGCGCGGGGTGCCGACTTGAAAATTGGGGTTGGCGCGGGGTGCCGACTTGAAAATTGGGGTTGGCGCGGGGTGCCGAATTGAAAAGTGGGGCTGGGCACGGGGTGCTGAATTGAAAAGTGGGGCTGGGCACGGGGTGCCGAATTGAAAAGTGGGGCTGGGCACGGGGTGCCGAATTGAAAAGTGGGGCTGGGCACGGGGTGAAAAGTGGGGCTGGGCACGGGGTGAAAAGTGGGGCTGGGCACGGGGTGAAAAGTGGGGCTGGGCACGGGGTGAAAAGTGGGGCTGGGCACGGGGTGAAAAGTGGGGCTGGGCACGGGGTGAAAAGTGGGGCTGGGCACGGGGTGAAAAGTGGGGCTGGGCACGGGGTGAAAAGTGGGGCTGGGCACGGGGTGCCGAATTGAAAAGTGGGGCTGGGCACGGGGTGCCGAATTGAAAAGTGGGGCTGGGCACGGGGTGCCGAATTGAAAAGTGGGGCTGGGCACGGGGTGCTGAATTGAAAAGTGGGGCTGGGCACGGGGTGCCGAATTGAAAAGTGGGGCTGGGCACGGGGTGCCGAATTGAAAAGTGGGGCTGGGCACGGGGTGCCGAATTGAAAAGTGGGGCTGGGCACGGGGTGCCGAATTGAAAAGTGGGGCTGGGCACAGGTGCCAACTTATAAAGGGGGCTAGGCTCAGGTGCCAACTTATAAAGGGGGCTAGGCTCAGGTGCCAACTTGAAAAGAGGGATGTGCCAACATGAAAAGGGGGCCTAGGCACGGGGTGCCGAATTGAAAAGTGGGGTTGGCGCGGGGTGCCGACTTGAAAAGTGGGGCTGGGCACGGGGTGCCGAATTGAAAAGTGGGGCTGGGCACGGGGTGCCGAATTGAAAAGTGGGGCTGGGCACGGGGTGCCGAATTGAAAAGTGGGGCTGGGCACGGGGGTGCCGAATTGAAAAGTGGGGCTGGGCACGGGGGTGCCGAATTGAAAAGTGGGGCTGGGCACGGGGTGCCGAATTGAAAAGTGGGGCTGGGCAAGGGGTGCCGAATTGAAAAGTGGGGCTGGGCACAGGTGCCAACTTATAAAGGGGGCTGGGCTCAGGTGCCAACTTGAAAAGAGGGATGTGCCAACATGAAAAGGGGGCCTAGGCACAGGTGCCAACTTGAAAAGAGGGATGTGCCAACTTGAAAAGAGGGGCTAGGCACGGATGCCAACTTGAAAAGGGAGGCTGGGCACAGATGCCAACTTGAAAAGGGGGCTGGGCACAGGTGTCAACCTGAAAAGGGGGCTGGGCACAGGTGTCGACCTGAAAAGGGCACAGGGGGACCACTTCAAAAATGTGAGCTGGGCACGGGGCTCAACTTGGAAAGTGGGGATGGACACAGGGCGTCAACGTGAAAAGCTGTGGTGGGCTTAAATGGTCAACTCGAAAAGTGGGGTTGTATACAAAAGGTCAACTTGAAAAGTGGGGATGGTTGGGATTGGAACAGAGGAAAGTAGGCGTGGGCATGGAGGTCAACTTAGAAAGGAGGTGGGCATGGGGGTCAACTTGGAAAGTTGAGGTGGGCATGGGGGGTAACTTGGAAAGAGGGTTTGGGCAAAGGGGTTAAACTTGGAAAGGGGGTTTGGGCCCAGCTAGTCTACTTTAAAAGAGGGTTTGGATAAAAGGGAGTCAACTTGGAAAAGTGGGGTTAAGTACACTTCATTACCTTGAAATATGTGGTTAGGCACAGGGTTTAAACTTTAAATGTGGGAGTGGGCACGGGATGTCAACTTAAAAAGGTTGGTTGGGCATAGGGGGTCCACTTGAAAAGAGGGGTGAGCACAGGCAGTCAACTGGAAAATTGTGATGGTCACGGGATCAACCTTAAAATTGCAGGTAGGCAAAGGGGCTTAACTTTGGAAGTGGGGTGTGCCCAGGGGTTTACTTGAAGATTGGAGACTGGCACCGTGATCTACTTGACAATGGGGAACAAATACAAATCGCACAGAGAGAAAAAAAAAAACTGTCTTACTTCACCCTTGTTATGACGTCAATGATATCCTGCTTGAGATGACTGTTTCACTTTTTCTTTATTTTTTTTTCTTTATTATTTTTATTCTTTTTGAGGAAATGTGGTTTATTCTTGCTATTGGTGGGGCAGAGATGTGGTTAAGCTGCTGACGGTGGTATGCAATAGTTTGCCCAATCCAATTCGGTGGCTTTAATGAATGTATTTCATTAAATCATCTGCGCCGTGTCGATATTTTTTGGCCGGTAAATCACAACAGTTTGTATTTAGAGAGTTTTAATAACTAACCATGATAAATGGTACCGATAATGACCATGACGATGATATTTGCAAAAATAGTAGTAGTAACAAAATTAGTTTCCTTTGGCTTTCTATGTGAATCTTGTTTCTCTCAAAACAGAAGACTGGCGAAATCTTTGCGTCAAAAGGCGTACGAGATGATGATGGGGGTGATATAAACATCAAGAGGAGTGAAAAAGATAAAACCCCTTTTCCACAATACACTTAAATTCTATCTTGCCAATTTAACCCTTTAAAATCGAATTTGCTTACGACAGGAAATTGGAATAAAGAAAAAAACAAAAACTTGGCGAAAAGCATTCGTGTGTTTTGAGAGAGCGAGTGCCAAGAAACACTCCTTAATCCCTCCCCCGAGAAATTAGGAATAATCTGTCCTTGTTTTCATTCATCAACGGCACATCTGACTTAATTGAGATCAGGTGACACAGAGACCGGAAGGATAGAAAGTCTCTCGTGAGGAGGAGGAGGAGGAGGAGGAGGAGGAGGAGGAGGAGGAGGGAGTTCTTCACTGCAGCTCTTTTTGCTTCCTTCCCACGTAATTACTATTTGACTTTTTAGGGGTGTTTTTTTTTTTTTTTTTTAACTCTGGATGTTTGTGTTTCATCAGTAATGTGTCCTTTTCCCCCTATAAATCTATTCCAGTTATTTTATTTTTTACTTTTCAATCTAATCATTCCTACATATTTACGTAAGTTCTGATTTGATCCAATTTGAAATTCCCTGTTCCTCCCTTTTTCAATGTCGGCCAATGTCAGTGTAAACTTTACTTTCAATTAAATTCCTTGCGACGGTTAGCCTTGTCTTCTGTCGATTGGCATGTCTTTATAAATGTCTCATAGCTTCACTAGCTAGCAGTTAAGGCCAATTTAAATGGTTTAATTACTAGCGTGTTGGTTCACCGGGTAGAATGATCTCTTGTGGAAGGTTTAAAGGCCCCTCATGAATGGCAGAAGCAAGGGACAGTGACATTGCCTTATCAAGCAGGACAATGCCCGGGAGACTGGCCATATACATATGAACAGCGCTCAAGCCTCCTCTCCACCCAAGCTAGGAAACTAGGAGGGCCAGACAATGGCTGCTGCTCAATAACCCCACATCCTTAGCTTTCAAGGATGGTGAGGTTGCAACGACCAAAGAAACTAGTTTTAGCGGGACTCTCTCCCCAGTCTGGCGTTCTCCAGTCAGACGTTACCACATTGGCCACCACAACCCTGTACAGTGTAGACAATAACAGTGTTTAATATTTCGACCTAATAGTTTGCTTCTTCTTCACTGACAATGTTGATCAGACACCTTGATTGTATGATTGGTTCACTCGCTGGCAATGCTAGAAAAAGTTCACATGCTTCTAATAATAGCATGTAATCCTTGCTGTAAACCACTGAATTTTTAGGTCGTTTGGGTATTCGTCTCTCTCTCTCTCTCTCTCTCTCTCTCTCTGTGTGTGTGTTCATCTGCGCATGCATAATGCATGTTACATCATTACTGTGTGTGTGTGTGTGTGTGTGTGTTGATCTGCACCGCATGCATAGACTCATTCTGTAATGTTTTTAAACTTCAATAATAAATGAAGTTACATCATTACTCTACACAATTAATATGATTACCACGTGGGGATAGCGTCAATTTATTTGATTAAACACGTGTGCGCGCTTGAGAGAGAGAGAGAGAGAGAGAGAGAGAGAGAGAGAGAGAGAGAGAGAGAGAGAGAGATAATTTACATAACACTTCCGCCCTTGTTGTTGCAACCTGTTGCATATACATCGAAACGAACCAAACGTATAAATATCTCGTGGGAATATGATTGCCTCGCTCAACAATATAAAGACGACGCAACCAGAGAAATGCAGATTGTTTCCTGCCGGAAGAAGTGACCGCAAAGTTGGTTTACCGTGGTTGCGATATTGCCAGACAAGGAGGAGTTGGGAGAAGAATGCTCTCTGGATATCCTGTGGGATAGACACGAAGGAGGTCACTGCAATGATACTAGCCTCGGAGGAGGTTCGGATGTGCCCAGGACCAGAGGAATTTTCTGGACAGTCTTGAGAGACTTGTATAGGTATAGAAGGATGGAACTTGGTTTAAATATTACTCATGAATGACAGAGGCAAGGGATAGTGACATTGCCTTTGCAAGCAGGACAATGCCCAAGAGACTGACCATATATCATATATATTGCCCAGGCCCCGCTCTACTCACAAGCTAGGAGCAAGGAAGGCCAGGTAATGGCTCCTGAGGACTCGGCAGAAATACCTATAGGCTCCCCCAGCCCCCCAACCTTAGCTCGCAAGGAGGGTAAGGTCGCAGACACCAATAGGACTAACTAGTTTGAGCGGGACCTGAACACTCGAACCCCCGTTGGACGATCACCAGGCAGAGACTTTACCAATCAGACCACAACATGCATTTGAATTATCCAAATGTTTGACAGCCATGAATGAGATCTCTGAAACCAAATTGGCTTTTCTCGCCTGAAATAGATGCAACAAAACCAGGGGCTCTGTGAAATAAGCATTTTGTTAACATGACCTAGAGATCATCTAACTTTCTTGTAGAAGATTTTCTTGTTCACGGTAGAAAAGGATACTTTTTGTCTTTTATCCAGACGGGAAATTTCCGTATAATCGTTCCATTGTTTATTACTACAAATATATTTTCTTTTTTTTAAAGATAGGGCCTTTCTGACACGGGCTCTTGCTCCTTGGTACATTTAAACAGATCTTCATTGATGTAAGTTAACAGTAATTTTTTACTTCTAATTGATTTAAATATAGGTAATGAGAGTCTCTTCGCTCTCTTTACTCTCCGTATTATTACCATACCGTCAGAGAAGTAATTTTTAGACTTCTTGTGGCCTGATCAACTTAATTCAATGTAGGCTAATCAAGAATTAGTGTTTCCTTGATGTGGTAATATGCTTATCTAATCTTATTATACCAATTAAACTTTAGCGTTCTCCAGAAACTTTATATATTTTTGTGATACTCCTCAAGTAACGTCTAAAGCGACGTGGGTCTAAACGTGGCCACGGTCTAAGCGATGTCCGGCAGGCCAGCTTGATCGGGACTACGGTCTACCCAAAAGCCAAACCAAAGTCCTTTAATATAAAACAGGCAACCGTGCTTACCTCATATAAATAGGAAAAATGTACGTTAATATCAGAAGTAACCACATTAGAGGAAAGTCCTATAATTCATTGTAATGATCAAATTCAAACAACTACAACACTGAAACAACAACAAAAATACAGTCGCTTGGGGAAGTTAAATGGTCGGTCAAGGGACTTCCTTCCCCCTCAGTCGGGTCTCGTTCGATCGTTCACTTTTTTTTTCTTTCTTTTTTTCTGAGATCTTTTGCCTTCGGCCCGGAGAAGAAACTGCTTGTTCTTCAACTGATGTTAGTTAAGTAGGATTATTCTATTTACTTATTTTTCATTCGTTTTCCTCTTATTGGTATTTTTAATTTCTTGTTAGAATTTATTTGTCTAAATTTAAGGAAACTCGATACACCCTTCGGTTAATCTATAAACATTAAAGATTTTTATTTAGTTTATTGTTACTATTTATACTTATGATATAAATGAAAAGATATTTAGTCATTAATCATATTTATAGACAATTTATTTAATGTCTACTATCAAAGCAGCATTTATTATTATTACTAGCTAAGCTACAACCCTCGTTGGAAAAGAAAGATGATATAATCCCAAAGACTCCAACAGGGAAAAATAGCCCAGTGAGGAAAGGAAATAAGGAAATAAATCGACTACATAAGAAGTTGGAAATTTGCTTTTTTTTTCAGTATCGTACGTATATATAAATAATTTTCCCAAGAAAATTCGAGATCTCGAACGTATTCGTAGCGGTTTTAGGAATTTTCCTTAAAAAGCAATGATGTATAAAAGAGAGAATTTGTACTTGTCTATTCTTGCGGGAGCTGGTTGCTACCAATTCGTCGAAAGAGGCAGAGGGTCTTGCCAGGACCTACCGGAGATTCTCCGGCTGGTTGACTGTAAGGGTTGTTTGATAAATGAAATTTTTATTGCTCTCAGTCATAGCTATGGTTATGTATTATAATAAATTTGGGTGTATATTGTAATGTTGAAAAGTCCTAGTCCTACGTGACTGAGGACTATTAAAGTAGATAAATGGAGTAGTATTGATGCAAATTTTCGTTCTCAAACATAACTATGGTTGTATATTATGAATTTGGCTGTATATTTTAATTCTTAAAAGCCCCAGGCGTACATGGCTGAGGACCATGAAGCGTGAAGTAGATAAATGGAGAAGTATTGATTTGAATTTTGTTCTCAAACATAACAATGGTTATATATTATAATATTGGTTATATATTATAATATTGGTTATATATTATAATACTGGTTATATATTATAATAATTTTTATATTATAATAAATTTGACTGTATTGTAATTCTTAAAAGACCCAGGCGTACATGGCTGAGGACTATGAAGCGTGAAGTAGATAAATGGGGATGTATACATTTAAATTTTTTTCTCAAACAACAATGGTTATATTATATAATAAATTTGGAAGTATATTGTAATATTCCAAAAGACCCAGGCCTACATGACAAGAGGACTGTGAACTGTGAAGTAAGAGACTGTGAATGGATAAGTATTGATTTAAAAAGCTCTAGATAGAGACGACTGGCGAAATTCAATAGAGGCCCTTTTACGTCAACAGGCATAGGAGTTGATGATGATGATTATCGTAATAAATCTCTTCTGGTTGTGCCTATTATCGCGGTTTTTTTTTTCTTTTTTTTCAATAATGTTTAACTCTTAAGATAGATATCCGTACCAATAGATGGGAAAAAAGGAAATTAAGTATGCCTACTAAGTATGACTATAATAGTAATTTCGGCGTGGTTTCGGACGGATGCTTGTGTATATTCTATCACAAGGATAGCAACATTGGAGACAGTAACTTGCAATGAACCAATGTGTTTTTTTATATGAAAAAAAATAAATCTTCCATTTTCAGTGAAGCAATAACTATGTTTGTCTATGCGCGCTATTGTGCAATTTTTTTATTGCTATTAAACTTAAATTATACATTTTTAACATTTTTATATAGCTAGATGGTTAAAACGTTAAGTCTCCTTATTATACGTAAATGCCTTTCACGTAAACACAAAGGCATGTAACATTTAAACGTACAACGCAGCCACAGAAACTCTGCGGTATTCGCACGCCGGGTCTCAGACCTAATGGCGACTTTAAGAGATAATTTGGCAAAATCCCAAAAATAGCATGGAAACAGGAGTGGCTGTTGGTGCTCAAGTTTCGGGATTTGAGGAGTGCCTGGACCCTGATTTTCCTGATAAGTAAAGTGAATAATATACTATTAATATTTTGTTAAAGCCAGCGAAGAGCAGACAGAATGAAATGGAACAAAATACTAAGAATAGTGACCATATCAAATTAAAATCTGCGTAATGATATGACATATAATCCGAATTATAAATATATAACTTAGTTATCAAATTGAATTAAAATCTACGTAATGATATGACATATAATCCGAATTAAAAAAAAAATTAAGTTATCAAGTTAAATTAAAATTTGCGTAATGATATGACATATAATCCGAATTAAAAAGAATATGATTTTGTTAACAAATTAAATTAAAATCTGCGTAATGATATGACATACGCAAATTTAAAGAAAAAATATGATTCAGTTAGCAAATTAAATTAAAATCTGTGTAATGATATGACATATAATCCGAATTAAGAAAAAATTATTTTTTTATCAAATTGAATTAAAATATGCGTAATGATATGACATATAATCCAAATGAAAAAAAATACTATATAATTTAGTTATCAAATTAATTAAAATCTGCGTAATGATATGACATATCCGAATTTAAAAAAAATGATTTTAAGTTATCAAATTAAATCAAAATCTGCGCAATGATATGACAATCAAATTAAAAAAAATTATAATTCAACAAAGAATTAATCCATTGTTTCAATGCACTGGTCCTCGTGACCCCAAAACGGACATGCGGAGTTTGTTGTTGTCATGAATCAAGACTTTATTTAGTTCCTCACTTGAACGAAACTCTTTGGGATCAGACGAGCTACCACTTTGGAAATGTCAATATATTTAGGGTTTGAATTTTCATATCTGATAACTACTTCAGATTCCGTAAAGTTGCCTTTAAATTGGTATATGTATCGCAGATGTCTTTGGATAACATTGTTCTAGTTCTGTGTCGACGAGCAGGTGTATTGGAGAGCAGGTGTTCTTAAAAATAAACTTAATAAATTCTGAGAAGGCAACGTAGTTGAAGTTGCCATGTACCGTATTTCGAGCTGAATAAACTGGAATTATTTCTTTAAGAATTTTATTAAAAGTGGCAGACGTCTGGTTATTGAAATTGTTTTTATAGATGTTTTGTTAGTATAAATATATTTTTAAAACAATAACATTATAATAAAACTGGTGTTACATTTAAAAAGCCCAATATCTGTAAAGAGGTAAGGTTTTTTATGTAGGCAGACTCATCCACGTAAAATTTTCTGACACCGGATAGAAAGTAACTAAGACCATTTAAGCTTTCGTAGGATAATTAGCTGACACATTGTATATTTTGTGAACACAACTGGTTATTATTTTGTGAGAAGTATGTAAACTAGAAAAGAATGATCGAAGTTAATGATAAAAGAAAATGTGTGATGATTTTATTGTATTTTGATTATAAATGACTTTATTTTTATTTAAATTCTGATAAGTGATTGGATTTTATTTGAAGACAGGGGAATAAGAAACCTGACTTTTGCTAAGTTTCTGCATGTCTTTTCACAACAAAAATGTTCATAAACGATAAGTTAGAAATTTATTTTACAGTAGAATCAACTTGTAATACTTAACCACGCATCGATTAGGCCGACTTTCAATGAAAACATTTGTTTAGGCTTAAACATTTTCTGGATTATTATCATTATTATTATTATTATTATTATTATTATTACTTGAAAAGCAACAACTCTAGTTGGAAAAGCAGGATGCTATAAGCCCAAGGGCTCTTACAGGGAAAATAGCCCAGTGAGGAAGGGAAACGGGGAAAAATAAAATGTTTTAAGAACAGCAACAACACCTAAATAAATATTTCCTATATAAACTAAAATTAAAAAATAGTAAAACCAGATATTACCAAATATTATAGCCTCGAAGAGTTTATGCAAACTTCAACAACAGCAGCAATAACAACAACAAGAAGAGAAGAGACTATCAGTGACCGTTGGGAGTCCCGCATGTCCAGGGTTGCTTGAATTGTCTTCTTACCCGCCTGGTTTGGTTCGACCTGGCTGAGGAAAGAAGGAAAACACAATTCAAGCATTTAATTTGAAATAGCGAGGTCTTTAAACGTGTATTTGTAGCGAGAGGAAATAATGCTTTTGCTTAGATAAGATTTGAATATTTAAATTGGTTTTAAGCAAGAACTTGTTGTAACCGATATTGAGAACATTGCATGCACATCTGGACAGACTTCAACCTGGGTTGGTGTGAGTGTATTGGTGGTTGAGGGGGAGGGGAGAGGAGGGGAGGGGCAGTTGGTATTGCTTGGGGGGGGGGGGGGGTTGGACGTATAGTGCATACTGCATAAGAGAATGCACTACCTTTCGTAACAGCTTTACGAACTATATCCCTTTTCTCGTTCGTCTAGTCTCATTGCATCAGTTTAGATATTCATATACGTATGGCATGTCTCATATTCATATACGTATGGCATGTCTCAATCTTACTAATGCATCAATAAGTCGGTACTTAAATCCTCTATCTTTTACGTACGCGCGAACTCGCATACTCTCTGCGCCATAAATTTATTTAATATCGAATATAATTGACCTTGGGGAAATTCTGTTTATGATAAACGCTTTGGCCGCACCAGGATTCAAACCTGTGCCTGAGGGTTGAGAAAAAAAATTCACACGCACCCATGCACACTAGTCTATTATTATTATTATTATTATTATTATTATAGTGTATGTATGTATGTATGTAATTAAAATATTGTGTATATATGCATATGTATGTGTATATATAATATAATATATGTGTATATATATGTATATAATATATATATATATATATATATATATATATATATATATATATATATACACACATATATATATATATATATATATATATATATATATACATATATATATATATATATATATATATATATATACATATATATATATATATATATATATATATACATATATATATACATATACTTATACATACATATATATATATATATATATATATATATATATATATATATATATATATATATATATATAATATCGTGTATATAAGTATGTATGTATATAAATGTATATAGATATAGATACAGATAAGTTGTACATGTATGTATATGTATAATATAAACAGCTAATGATTATGTTCATATATGAATACTCAGCATGTAAAGTCAGCGGCCAAAGAAGTCTTGTTTCAATAACTCCCTAAAATCTATGGACGATAGAAACATAGATACTACCGCTTGAGAGTTATGGGGTCCTTTGACTGACCAGACAGTACTATATTGGATCCTCCTCTGGTTACGGTTAAATTTCCCTTTGCCTGCACATACACCGAATAGTCCGGCCTAATCTTTACATACTCTCCTCTTTTCACATACATCTGAAAGCACTTCTACCCAACAATTCTTGTTCACCCAAGGGGTTAGTGTACTGTCATTGTTCAGTTACTTCAGTAACCACTTTCCTCTCGGTAACGGTAGAAGAGAGACAAGCTATGGTAAGCAGCTCCTCTAGGAGAAGGACACTCCAAAATCAAATATTTTCTAGTCTTGGGTAGTGCCATAGCCTCTGTACCACGGTCTTCCACTGTCTGTTAGTTCTCTTGCTTGAGGGTACACTTGGGCACACTATTCTCTCTTTATTTCTCTTCCTTTTGTTTTGTTAAGGTTTCTATACTTTATTTAGGAGATATTTATTTTAATTTTACTGTTCTTAGAATATTTTTTTTCTTGGTTTACTTTTCTCACTGGGCTATTTTCCCAATTGGAGCCCATGGGCTTACAACATCCGGGTTTTCCAACTAGGGTTGTAGCTTAGCAAGTAATAATAATTAGAAACTTCCCCATGTGGAGGGGGGGGGGGCGGTTTGTGAGTGAAGTGAAGAAGAAAAAGGGCGAAGATTTAGGGGACAATGCAAAGAACTATTAGAGAAAAGCAAATTACCAGTTTTTTCACTAATGATTTTTTGTTTATCTCTACTCAATTGTAATCAGAGTTTTACTATTTTATGTATTTGTTGTAACCTGGTTGATATGATCAAAGTAGTAAAAAAACTTATTTCATAACACCATCTGAAACTTTAGCCCACGGCTTCCGTGCTCTATAAACTTATCCTATTGTCTGACGAACATTGAAAGTCTTTAGGATTGTGGTGGTCGATGTGGTAACGTTTCTGACTGGTGAACGCCAGGCTGGGGTTAGTCCCTCTCAATGTCGTAAGTTTCTTTGGTCGCTGCATCCTCACCATCCTTGTGAGCCAAGGTTTGGGAGTTTGGGGGAGCCTATAGGTTTACCTGCCGAGTTATCAGCAGCCATTGACTGGCCCTCCTTGGTCCTAGCTTGGATGGAGAGGGTGTTTGGGCGCTGGTCATAAGTATATTTGGTCAGTCTCTAGGGCAATGTCATTGTCCCTTACCTCGGCCATTCATGAGCGGCTCTTAAAACTTGAATATGCTGATGACTGAATTTGAAATTGTCGCGCTTGGTTAGAATTTTTTGTATTTTATAGTGGTTTTTTTTTTTTTTTTTTTTTCTTTTTTCAAAACTGAGAACTTCTTCATACTAAACTGCTCGAGATACTTCAACCAGGATATGACTGTTAATGTTCTTATACAATGGCAAAAATCTGCTTATTTAAAGACATAATAATTATAATTACTAATATTGTTGTTGTTATTGCTGTTGTTGTTATTACTTGCTAAGCTACAACCTACTTAAGCTTTGACTGTCTCGGACTGTCATTTATCATTTTTAAGTTTTTCTTTAAATCAAAACTTGTACAATTATGATTTGTGAAGTAATTTCTATAAGAGATTTTCATTAGAAGCTTCCACTGAATTACCATTCCTATTGCCATAAGTTTTTTCATGTTACAGATACCAGAGCATTCACAGAAACCTTATTTATACGGATTCGATAATGAACAGATGTAGACATTTTTTCCCCATCTTTTATTTAAAAAGTCATGTTAAGTAAACTTAGACTTGTGACGTATGTCAAATTAACTATTCTTATAAATTTCAACTTCTTAATCATTCATTTTATTATTATCATTAATCGCTAAACTACATCCCTAGTTGGAAAAGCTGGATGCTATAAGCCCAGAGGCTCCAACAGGGAAAATAGCCCAGTGAGGAAAGGAGAAAAGGATATGAGATATAATTAACATTTAGAATATATTTTAAGAACGGTAACTACACCAAAACAAATATTTCCTGTATAAATACGAGACAGAGAAATAAGATAAAATAGTGTGCCCGAATGTACTCTCAAGCAAGAGAACTCTAACCCTACTCAATGGAAGATTATTTCTCTCAATTTTCAAAATTATGTGATATTATAAGTTTACTTTTTTAAGTTTTGGTTGATTAATTATACCCTGATCTGATATTTAATCCTTATTTAGTTAAATTAGTCTTGAAAATTAATATCAAATATCAATATAATTAATTAAATAAGATCTACTATTAAAGCATAGCCTACAATTAATATACAAAAAGCGAATAAAATAATTTATTAAAGCATACAATTAATATACAAAAAAGCGAATAATTTATTAAAGCATACAATTAATATACAAAAAGCGAATAATTTATTAAAGCATACAATTATTATACAAAAAGCGAATAAAATAATTTATTAAAGCATACAATTGATATTCAAAAAGTCAAATTTTGACCAAAATGCCGATTTTTAGTAAGAGCTCCATCCACCTCCGGGAACGGTCACTTCTGGGCAAACAAAAAATAAATTTATTATTATTATTATTATTATTATTATTATTATTATTATTATCATCCAAGATACAACCTTAGAAGGAAAAGCAAGATGCTACAAGCGTGGGCATATAATCGGTTATGTCGATTAGACTCGCTTACCTCAAAAGGTTTAGTTTCGATGGTTTGGCATGTCCATTGTTTACGTCCCAGTCAACGTCGCAGTCTGAAGCCATAATTGCCAGCCAGTTCATTATGGGATTTAGGGAAGATCCCATTGCGGGCAAACTGTGTCCATACTCTCGGTGATGATTAAACCACACTTTCACCACTTGACTCATCGATCGGGCTATTGTCAAGCACCAGAAAGAGAGTTAGGAATAACTACAATGCTTCATCATAATCATAAACAATTCTTCTTCTTTTCAAGAGGTTAACTACTGCACTATAATTATTCAGTGGCTACTTTCCTCTTAAGGGTAGAAGGGACTCTTCAGCTATGGTAAGCAGCTCCAAAATCAAACCATTTTTCTCTAGTCTTGGAGAGTGCCATAACCTCTGTACCATGGTCTTCCACTGTCTTGGGTTAGAGTTCTCTTGCTTGAGGGTACACTTGGGCACACTATTCTATCCTGTTTCTCTTCCAATTGGTATTTTAAAGTTTTTATAGTTTATATAGAAAATATTTATTTTAAAGTTACTATTCTTAAACTTCCCTTGTAGTTTTTCCTTATTTCCTTTCTTTCTTGGTTTATTTTTCCTGTTGGAGCCCTTGGGCTTATAGCATCTTACTTTTCCAACCAGGGTTGTAGCTTAGCAAGTAATAAAAATAATAAAAATAAAAATATCAATTATTAGTAATCAATAATAATGAAAGTTAATAGTAATAATAATATTAATAACAATTACTTGTGATTCTTCTTGACAATTTGACAAGCTCTTCGGAAGTCAACACAGATTTTTTCACTTTTTGCTCCTTTCATCATCATCATCTTCTTCTACGCCTATTGACGCAAAGGGCCGCGGTTAGATTTCGCTAGTCTTCTCTATCTTGAGCTTTTAATTCAATAAACTAATGCATTCATCATCTCCTACTTCACGCTTCATAGTCCTCAGCCATGTAGACCTGAGTTTTCCAACTCTTTCTAGTGCCTTGTGGAGCCCAATTGGAAGTTTGGTGAACTAATTTCCCTTGGGGAGTGCGAAGAGCATGTGCAAACCATCTCCATCTATTCCTCACCATGATCTCATCCACCTAAGGGTCCTTTAATATTGTTTTTTTTTCTTTTTTTTTTTTTGCTTCATAGCGGGTGTTGTCCTTCGCCAACAGTGCCTTACTCCTGATGCTACGGAAGTAAAGCATTTTTTTTATACGAGGGAAAGTTAATTTTCCAAAATTCCTTATCATATGGGGAATATTAGAAAAATCCAAGGTGGCATTTTATTTGCTGTCTTGGGTAGTGCCATAGCCTCTGTACCATGCTCTTCCACTGTCTTGGATTAAAATTTTCTTGCATGAGGGTACACTCGGGCACACTATTCTATCTAATTTCTCTGCCTGTTATGTTAAAAGTTTTTATAGTTTATATTGGCGTTATTTATTTTAATGTTACTCTTCTTAAAATGTTTTATTTTTCCTTGTTTCCTTTCCTCACTGGGCTGTTTTCCCTGTTGGAGCCCCTGGGCTAATATAGTCTTTCTTTCCCAACTAGGGTTGTAGCTTAGCTAGTAATAATAATATAGTTTTCTTATTAACAGGGATATAATAATCAATATTAGCTTCATAGATGCGTTGAGGTACTTGGGTAGGAATAAAATTTATTTTGGAAAAGGCAACTTGTACAATGTTTTATTTAAGAA
The DNA here is from genome assembly GCF_036898095.1 of Palaemon carinicauda. Classification (NCBI taxonomy): domain Eukaryota; kingdom Metazoa; phylum Arthropoda; class Malacostraca; order Decapoda; family Palaemonidae; genus Palaemon; species Palaemon carinicauda. The sequence goes on from NC_090753.1 coordinate 51,896,141, forward strand.
ATAACCTGATATAAAACATTAAGTATAGGATAAATGATAACATTTAGATGTTCTTGCCATTTAAGAAAATGTTTCTGGGAGAACTAGATCTTTACTATGAAGGTATGTTCAACAATTTTAAAAGACTTGATTTGTTAATAGACTTATGCCCCCAAAGTAACCCACGACTTAAAACGGTTTGAGCCTTGAGGACGAAAAATGATGCATGTGTATAAAAACCCTCTACCGGGTTGGCCACGAAGCATCGGATAAAAACTCTTAGAACAGTGATCCTCTGCCTTGTCAAAAATACAGATTAAATACTACGTTATGATTACTTTCCACGTTATGATTACTTTCCAGATAGCTACCCGGAAAAGACTTCAAAAGCGTTATCGTCCCTGACTGGTGATCGCCAGACTGGAGTTAAGTCCCGCTCAAACTCTTAAGTTTCTTTGGTCGCTGCAACCTCACCATCCATGTGAGCCAAGGATGGGGGGTTTTGGGGAGCCTATAGGTCTATCTGCAGAGTCATCAGCAACCATTGTCTGGCCCTCCTTGGTCCTAGCTAGGGTGGAGAGGGGGCGTGGGCGCTGATCATATGTATGTAAGGTCAGTTTCTAGGGCATTGTCCTGCTTGATAGGGCAATGTCACTGCCCCTTGCCTCTGCCATTCATGACTGACCTTGAATGCTCTATGACACGACACAGAATTTTCAAACTTTAGTTACAAGATTTAAGAATTTAATTAATTACCATCAAACGCACGAATTGCTATGAGAAATACTTTTATTAGACATCGGTTTTGTAATTTAGTCATTAATCGCAGATTTCGTGTGCTTTTGTGAAGAAAATGCTTTAACATATTTGTTTATGACCGATAAAATTAGTTTGTTATATGGCTAGATTACAGAGCGAGAGAGAGAGAGAGAGAGAGAGAGAGAGAGAGAGAGAGAGAGAGAGAGAGAGAGAGAGAGAAAAAAAAATTCTAGTATTCGTGGAATTTCTAATATATATATATATATATATATATATATATATATATATATATATATATATATATATATATATATATATATATATAGGTGTTAAATATCCTCATTTGTTTTATTTTCATAATGTTCCTCACGTTAAACAAATGAACGACTTCTAAAGGTATAAAGACTTTTTATTCATTGACATAAGACTTTTTTAAGAGTCGATTTCTGGCCTTCAAACAAAACTCTCCTTGCCTCTCCTCAAAGCTCCTAACAGTTTTAACCGGCAAACCCTCCTTCTATAGAAAATGGGGTTAAAAGTAAGGTGGAGGAAGTCAACACATCTTTTGCCGCTGACTCTACTGTGTGTGTGTATATTTGTATAATTTATTTGTTCGTTTATATGCGTATTGTATGAGTATGCTTTTACTTAAAGGTATCAGCCTCCCTGTTCTCTTATGATCGGTATTTTTTCTTCAGGTGATTTATAGGTCAGGTCAAACTTTGGGTGATTCAAAGGGTCGGGAGATTTACAGGTTAAGTAAAACTGTGGGTGATTGGCAGGTTCAGGAGATATACATGGTCAAGTGATTGACATAGTCAGGTCAAACTTTGGTTGATTAACAGGGTCAGGATATTTGACAGGGTCATGAAATTGACTGGTCAGGTCAAACTGTGTGATTGACAGGGTCATGAGATTTACAAGTTAGGTCAAAGTGTGGGTGATTGACAGGTTCAGGAGATTTACATGGCCAGGTCAAACTTTGGGTGATTGACAGGGTCAGGGGATTGACAGGTTAGGTCAAACTGTGGGTGATTAACAGGTTCAGGAGATTTACATAGTGATGGACAGGGTCAGGATATTTGGCAGGGTCAGATTGACAGGGTCAAGAGATTTACAAGTTAGGCCAAACTTTGGGGGATTGACAGGGTCAGGATATTGGACAGTCAGGAGATTGACAGGTCGGGTCAAACTGTGGGGTGATTGACAGGGTCAGGAGATTTACAGGATCAGGATAATCACTATTCAGATCAAACTGTGGGTGATTGACAGGGTCAGGTGATTGACGGGGTCAGGTCTAACTTTGGGTGATTGACAGGTTAGGTCAAACTGTGGGTGATTGACAGGTTCAGGAGTTTACATAGCAAGTGATTGACAGGGTCAGGAAATTGAGGGGTCAGGTCAAACTGTGGGTGATTGACAGGGTCAGGAGATTTACAGGATCAGGATAATCACTAGTCAGATCAAACTCTGGGTGATTGACAGGGTCAGGTGATTGACGGGGTCAGGGGATTGACAGGTTAGGTCAAACTGTGGGTGATTGACAGGTTAGGTCAAACTGTGGGTGATTGACAGGTTCAGGAGTTTACATAATAAGTGATTGACAGGGTCAGGAAATTGAGGGGTCGGGTCAAACTGTGGGTGATTGGCAGGGTCGGGAGATTGGCAGTCGGGAGATTGACAGGTCAAACTTTGCATGATCGGCCGGGTCAGGATATTGGACAGGGTCAGGAGATTGACAGGTAAGGCCAAACTGTGGGTGATTGACAGGGTCAGAAGATTGACAGGGTCGGGAGATACAGGGTCAGGAAATGGACAGGTCAGGTCAAACTGTGGGGTGATTGACAGGGTCAGGAGATTTACAGGATCAGGATAATTACTGGTCAGATCAAACTGTGGGTGATTGGCAGGGTCATGTCAAACTGTGGGTGATTGACGGGGTTAGGAGATTGACGGGGTCAGGTCAAACTGTGGGTGATTGACAGGGTCAGGAGATTTACAGGATCAGGATAATCACTAGTCAGATCAAACTGTGGGTGATTGACAGGGTCAGGTGATTGATGCGGTCAGGGGATTGACAGGTTAGGTCAAACTGTGGGTGATTGACAGGTTCAGGAGTTTACATAGTAAGTGATTAACAGGGTCAGGAAATTGAGGGGTCGGGTCAAACTGTGGGTGATTGGCAGGGTCGGGAGATTGGCAGTCGGGAGATTGACAGGTCAAACTTTGCGTGATCGGCCGGGTCAGGATATTGGACAGGGTCAGGAGATTGACAGGTAAGGCCAAACTGTGGGTGATTGACAGGGTCAGAAGATTGACAGGGTCGGGAGATACAGGGTCGGGAAATGGACAGGTCAGGTCAAACTGTGGGGTGATTGACAGGGTCAGTAGATTTACAGGATCAGGATAATTACTGGTCAGATCAAACTGTGGGTGATTGGCAGGGTCAGGTCAAACTGTGGGTGATTGACGTGGTTAGGAGATTGACGGGGTCAGGTCAAACTGTGGGTGATTGACAGGGTCAGGAGATTTACAGGATCAGGATAATCACTAGTCAGATCAAACTGTGGATGATTGACAGGGTCAGGAGATTTACAGGATCAGGATAATCACTAGTCAGATCAAACTGTGGGTGATTGACAGGGTCAGGTGATTGACGGGGTCAGGGGATTGACAGGTTAGGTCAAACTGTGGGTGATTGACAGGTTCAGGAGTTTACATAGTGATTGACAGGGTCAGGAAATTGAGGGGTCGTGTCAAACTGTGGGTGATTGGCAGGGTCGGGAGATTGGCAGGTCAAACTTTGCGTGATCGGCCGGGTCAGGATATTGGACAGGGTCAGGAGATTGACAGGTAAGGCCAAACTGTGGGTGATTGACAGGGTCAGAAGATTGACAGGGTCGGGAGATACAGGGTCAGGAAATGGACAGGTCAGGTCAAACTGTGGGGTGATTGACAGGGTCAGGAGATTTACAGGATCAGGATAATTACTGGTCAGATCAAACTGTGGGTGATTGGCAGGGTCAGGTCAAACTGTGGGTGATTGACGGGGTTAGGAGATTGACGGGGTCAGGTCAAACTGTGGGTGATAGACAGGTTTAGGGGATTTACATGGTCAGGTTAAACTTTAGGTTATTAACAGGGTCAGAAGATTTACAGGGTCAAGAGATTGACAGGTTCAGGAGATTGACAGGTCAGGTCATACTGTGGGTTATTGGCAGGTTCAGGGGATTTACATGGTCAGGTCAAACTTTGGGTGAGTGACAGTGTTAGAAGATTGACAGGGTCAGGAGATTTACAAGTTAGGTCAAACTGTGGGTGATTGACAGGTTCAGGGGATTTACATGGTCAGGCGATTGACATGGTCAGGTTAAACTTTAGGTGATTGACAGGGTCAGAAGATTAACAGGATCAGGAGGTTGACAGGTCAGATCAAACCGGGGGTAATTGACAGGGTCAGGAGATTGACAGATCAAAATTTCGGAGGTTCATCTGATGTAATTCTTAACGGGACGATTGTAACAAATGTACAACCGGAAGGTTTAATAATATGGTAAATGATAATCTGTCATAAGGTTCGTGGAAATCCTGGCTCTATTAGTGAGGTTTTGTGTGGTCTAGGATTTGTAAAAGTATTATGGTTTCTTTAGTTAATTTTTTTTAAGTTCATCTTGAGCAGATATTGTTAGTTTCTAATATTTATTTAAAAATGGGATTACTGCTGTTCTCAGGCTCCGATTTACTTCAAAAGATATTTTTTTTTAATACGCATTTTTAATTTTTTATCACTTACAATATGCTATTTACATTTGACTCGCAACTTAACCACGAGGGAGGAGAGAGAGAGAGAGAGAGAGAGAGAGAGAGAGAGAGAGAGAGAGAGAGAGAGAGAGAGAGAGAGAGACCGTTCAAACAAGTTGCAATGGGCTATGGGTAACGGATTTAAAACCTGTACCAGTAACGAACAGGTATGGAAAGTTACTTTAAACAGATACTGACTTTTTTTTAAATTTTACTTTTTTTAGATTTTTAATTTCAGTAGTTGATATGATTATAAGAATGTGTGGGTTACATTCAAGCAATCAAATGATAAATAAGCTTTATTTTAGGTTATAAACTCAAAAATTAACTTAAATAAGCTGCGGTCTTTACTGATGTTACTAATTAATTGCAAAAGTAATCTAGTATTAAAATTTAAATACAATTATACTCTTTGTGAAGTTTAAAAACTTTGTTTTCGTAGGAAAATAAAATTTTAAACCACAACGCTGAATCTCTGCCGACCAACGGATATGCAGATGCCAGATACCGCTGGAAAAGACATCTCGCCTCGTGACGTCATGTCCACAGGTTGGGAAGTTGAGTTTGGGGAATGTCAGACAGACACAGACACAGCTCAACTGGACCAAGGGGCTGACGAATTCGTGTGACGTAATGAGTCTTACGACCATGAGTTGGTCCAGAAGAATGTTTTAGCTTAAAACAATGGGGTTTCATTTTTTTATGGTTTGTCACGAACAAAGGAATTTCATTGAAAGGTATAAAAATGAAAGGCTTTGGGGTTTTAATGGCTAATATATAGGGCAGAGTTAGTTCTGTAACATTAATAGTTTTACCGGGTTAAAATACTGATGATTAAGATATATATCATAGCAGGAAAACCGATAAAAAAATTATTTTAATTTAAACTTTAAATATATTATACAGGATAGTAACATTACAGTTTTAAAATACCAAGGCCTCTTATGGGTCTAATTTGCATTTTTACATTGTGGTTCACGCATAAATGATGAGACGGTAACAAAGACATTATTTTACTTCCCTCTTACGGCCTGCCAACACAAGAAATCGTGTATTGCTATATAGGCAGGACAATCTTATACCTACCTACCATTATTTTACTGTTTGAGTATAATATATACTTGTGTTATTCTCAATGTCTGTACCATGGTCTTCCACTGTCTTGGGTTAGAGTTCTCTTGCTTAAGGGCTCACTCGGTCACACTATTCTATCTTATTTCTCTTCCCCTTGTTTTGTCAGATTTTTTTTTATAGTTTATGCAGGAAATATTTATTTTAGTTTTGTTACTGTTCTTTAAATACTTTATTTTTCCTTGTTTCCTTTAATCATTGGGCTATTTTCTATGTTGAAGCCCCTGGCCTTATGGCATCCTGCATTTCCAACAAGTGTTGTAGCTTAGTAAGTAATAATAATAATAATGATGATAATGATAATAATAATATTAATAATAATAATGATGATAGTATCCGAATCGAGTACAGTGTAACTATAACAGGCCTATTCAAAGCAAATCTTATATTGATAATAGTCAATCTTTTTTATGCAATTTTCAACACTTAGTAACAACTTAAGTTAACCGGATCGAACATATTCGAAGCAAATCTCATTTTATCAATAGTGAACATTTGTGATGCAATTTTAAATATACAGCGAAAGAAACGCCAACGAGAACTGATGTAAATCAAATAAGTCGAAACGCCAAAAGAAAAAAAAAGAAAAAAATATGAACGGAAACCACGAAAGAGCTAAAATAAGAAGCGCCAATGAACTGGGAGCTGGACAAAGGAGCAAGTAGATGCAGGCAGGGAATGTTAAATATAATTAGTGTGAATATACTTTCAAAGACTAGCACAAATTAAATGTTAAATTTTTGCAAATAAACAGGAATGCCAAATGGACGTATTAACTGCTTTGTAGATGGAAATCAACTGCTGAAAAAAAAAAAAAGTTCAATTTGATGGACCCAATAAAAGCCCTGATAGATATCGAATGGAAAGCCCAGTTAAATAAGAGACGAAGCAGATTATAGTGTTTTAAATCATGCTAACAGGGCACTATGAACTAAGCAAGCAACACCCCCCCCCCCACACACAAAACACTTCAATTCTGATTAACAACAGTGTTTGCGAAGTAGATACCACAAGCGGATATTACTCTTAACTAATTAGGCTGGGTTTAGTTGGACAAAGTCTGACAAACAGTAGTTGCCCGGAGTTGTTAAGTTGGGGGGGGGGGGAGATCATGTTTCCCGTCTTTGTGGTCCAAATGGTAAGATAGTTAACAACACTAGCCTTTTATTTAATGAACTTTGATGCATAGAGAGTTAAGATATACTGTGTATTAAATAAACTTTTGAGAAAGCCAGGATAAGTATTGCGAGGACAGAGCTAGTGCTACATCGTTTAACATGGATAAACATCATAATTAAGATTACTTCAGTATAATTAGTAATAGACTAAATTTTGTACATTCATTGGATGTAGCATATGTAAGGGAATTTTGCTAAAAAGACTTTTACTTATTTAATTTGAGGACTATCCATTTGGCTCGCTCCTCACAGGAAAGACTCAACCACGGCCAGTGCTGTATGACAGGACCCCAAGGCTTCGAGCTTCTTTGTGGCCAGGTATATTTCACGCCATCTTTTTTTGTAAGATTTATTACAATAACAAATCATTATCATCATCTCCTCCTACGCCTATTGACGCAAAGGGCCTCGGTTATGTTTAACCAGTCTTCTCTTGTGATTTTAAATCTATACTTCTCCATACACCCCCTCCTACTTTACGGTTCAGTCTTCAGCCATATAGGCCTGGGTCTTCCAATAATACTACTTCGAGTGAAAAGTTGCACAAACCCCTGCTCTTGCTGGACCCCCTGTACATTTTGATAGTTTTTAGATAGTTATAGAGCGTAGTCCATTCATGTCGTCAAATCCATTCTATCAGTATCTGTAAAATAATAAAGTCCCCAAGCTCTTCCTGAAAGACAATATCAGTTGGCTTAATTAATTCCTGTAAACATCACGGGAATTTAAGGAGACGTTTGGCAGTTCAATGTCTAGTGTCTACATATTTAATAAGACCTTGTGACATCTGTACACTGTAGCAAGTTACGTATTTAACAAAAAAAAAAAAAAAAAAAAAAAAACCGTGATCAAAAGCATTTTGTTAATTCTATTAAGCACTGTATAGAAAAAGTTTACATCCCTTTCATGAAATTAATATAGAAAATAATTTGATCACGTGTTTACAAGCTCAGTGACGTTTGTTTTAAGGCAGCATTGCAAACAGGATCTTTCGTTAAACAACTGCCAGGCCTCTATTTAGCTTCCCGCGAAATGTACCGGAATTAACTAAACCAAATGTATCGCCATAAAGCCGCAATTTTGAATGTGTAGTAACCACATCATAATCGCATCCTACGCCTATTGACACAAAGGACCTCCGTTAGATTTCGCTATTACTCTCTTTACTTTGACGGCTGCTTTTCCGGTCTCATACGGCAGGGGAACCCCAGTCGCTACAGGACTTCCACTGTCGTTTTATCTTGTTCATTCAGAGGATTCAACATTTCATATTACGCATTGCTCATTTTCTGTTAAATAGTCACTGTCAAACGACTCACGGAATAAGAAAGTCTTGTTTCCTCTTGAAAACTATGTCTTCAATCATTCGGATGTCCCGTGGCAGTTTATTGTATAGTCTCGGGGCAGCATTATGCATATATAAAGGCTCTGGAGCCTACAGTAGACATATATCTAGGTTCCAATAGTTTGAAACCCCCTGCAACTATTCTCGTGTCAACACAGTTTGTTGGCTGCGCAATGTGTATCAATTTTTTTTAAAGTATTTTGGACGACCGGTTCTGATAACTTGGAGGGTTATTGTACGTATTTTAAATTTAATTCTCTTTAATCGGCAACCAGTGTAAATCAGTTAGTATAGGGGTGGTCCTTTCTCTAGGTGGGACACCTTTTATCAGTGTTGCTCTTCTTTTTATTATGTTTTGTAATTTCTTAAGTTGTACTTAGGTAAATTGTAATAGATGAAGTTGCAATAGTCAATCCTGGTAATGAGTTTATCACAAAGTTTCATTACAGAATTTTCATTAATGTACTTTTTTATAAAAACAATATTTCTAAGATGATAAACTACAGTTTTTACTACATTATTTATTTGGGTATCAAGAAAAAAATCACAGGCAAGGAATACACCTAGATCACGAACTTTACTAGATATCGGCACCGAGTCATTATTTATGTTCATTTGAATATCACCCAGTGTTTCTCTTTCCCACCATCTTGAACTGTTTTCTTCTCATTTAATTTTAATTTTAGTTGTTTAATTGTCATCCATTCTCTAACACTATCAAGGATTCGGTTTAGTTTCAGTAGTGTCATGTATATCATTTATGGAGAAGTAAAATTGTGTGTCGTCCACAAATAGTTTGAACTTCACACCATGCCTTTGTAGTATTTGGGATACAGATAGAATAGATGCAGAATAAGATTGGGCCAAGTGCACTACTGTGGGTTACCCCATTGTTTAAAGGGCCTTATTATGATTAGAAGTTTCCAATTTGGACACAGTACTTTCTACCAACTAAGTAATCTTTTAGGTATTCGTAAACTTCATCCTCAACGCCGATGCACCGTAGGTCATTTAGTAGCAGTTCATGCACAACTGTATTAAAAGCCGCACTGAGATAGAGTAATGTTAAAATACCACGTTTATTTTCATCCATAATTTACAACAGAGCAGATGGTTGTCTCCGCAGAGTATAGTTTTCTGGAGCAGATTCGTTGAGGCAAAGCTTCCAATCCTTCTAAGCGACTGACTAGTTGTTCGAGAATTACATATTCAAGTACTTTTGAAACAAAGGATATATTCGAAATAGCTCTTAAATGAGCTTATTTCTTGGTAGTCCAGAGCACTTTTCAGAACTGGTGTGACTATAGCCATTTCTTTCACATTTGGGAAACTTACATTCTTCAATGCTTGCATTTTCTATTCTCATTATTTCGGCTAGACTCCAATTTTTTCAGATATTGGCATAGGATCGATCGTGCAGTTTGTTTTCTTTGCTTTCTTGATAATCCTGGTGATGTCTTGTTATATTGTCAAATCTTATTAATTTTATGTGCCTGGTCTCATTAATCTGATGTTGAATATTTACAAATGCCCTGCCCTGGTTGTATTTTCAATTTGGATTTTAAAAAATACTAGAAAATTATTTTCTAGTTCCTGGTCACTGTATCAATCGGGTAGCTTCTTTTCGTATACATTTCCCATTATACCATTTAGGAGACTATATAACTTTTGTATGGTTGTTGCTGCTTCGCGGATCTTTCTCTTATAGTATTCACCTTTTTTTCTTTGTTAGTAAGTAGTTGTATTGATACAGTAGTTTTGTATTCTACCCATGTACTTTCAGTTTTTAATAGATTCCACTGTCTGTAAGTCTTTTTTTTTTCTTTTTTTTTCACTTAAGTGTTTTATATCATACTTCTCCATTCACGCTTCATAGTCTTTAGCCGTGTGGGCTTAGGTCTTCCAAATCTTTTTGTGCCTTGTGGAGCGCAATTAAATATTGGCGAACTTCTCTCTCTCCAGGGGAGTGCGAAGAGCGTGCCCATACCATCTCCATCGACCCCTCAAAATTATCGCGTCCACAAGTTGCACTCAAATAATCTCTACTTATATTTTCATTTGTAATCCTGTTTTGCCATTAAATCTCAATATTCTTCTGTGGGCTTTGCTCTCTAATCTACAAATTCTGTTGGATATAGTTTCATTGTCATACCACGACTCTTACCTATCACATTAAACTGATATGTAGCCTGATTTTTATATGTAATTTCAGGCGATTTCCAAATTTTAGTTAACCTGCCCATTGTCTGATTTGCTCTTTTCAATCTTTCATTAAACTTCAATTCTCAAGACCCTGTATTGGACATCACAGATCTTAAATACTTAAATGATTCTACCCCGTTAATCCTTTCTCCTTTCCATGATATTTAATCCTCCATTGCATATTCAGTTCTCATCATCTTTCTTTCTTCTATTTATCTTGAGCCCAACTTCATGTGATATTCCATGCATTGTGGTAAGCAAGCATTGCAAATCCTACGCTGTTCTGCTAATAAGGACAGCTTCATCAGCATACTCTGTCAGCTAATTTCCTATTACCAATCCAGTCTACTACTTCTCCACCATCCCCAACTGTTCTACTGATTACAAGTCCATGAGGAGGATAAACAACATTAGGTGACAACACACTCCCTTGAAGCACTCCACTGTTCACTTGAAATTCATTTGATAGGACTCCACTAGTTAACTTTGCACTTATATGCTTAATCCAATTTACATATTCAAGAGGAACTTTATAATGATGCAGGACTCTCCACAAAATAACCTGGTGCACACTAACATGAATTGAAATGAAAATTTGATCAGCACCACTTTTACCTCTTTTAAATCCTGCTTGTTTATCTCTCGGCTTTTCTTGCTAGTGTGTAAAATAAGCATACTATATATTTTCATGACAACTCGCATGAGTGTGATGCCTCTGTAATTATTGCAATTGGTTGGATCTTTCTTTTTTTTTTCCTTTTTTTCTACCAACACTCCTAGCTCCCATTCATCAGGTTTTGCTTTAACTTTACTCCTTGCCTCTGTCATGATTTTGATAGACAAAGTATAAATAAGAAGTAGGATGGGGCCTACTAAATCTTGGAGAACCCATATTCTTAAGGGCTAAGACTACAGTCATCCCACATTATTCATGGATTCTATCTGTGTGGATTTGGGTATACGTGTCTCATACATTCCTATAATCAATTACTCTAAATAAAAATTCACGTAGTCAAAAGTATGTGCTGTTGCTCACGGACAGACTTTTTCAAATGGGCTGTGCTCCCTTTCACCCGGCCTTGTTTGCGCCATTTCCCTCTTTTGCCGACACTCTCGCTCTCACATAGTCTCTTCCCGTGTACGCATCTGCTACTCTTTATGAAAGCATCATATGGTCGTCTCTTCTCGACATCATAGCCCCTAAGAGAGCCACAACATGAATTTATTACCAGGTTACTAGATACATAATAAGAAGGCATGGGTAGCAAGCAAGCTCTTCATGGGCTTGTTTCATTACCATATCATGCTGGAAGTTGAGTAGTATTTTGCAGAACATAGGATTGGAGTTGAAGGTCCTCTCTCGATAATGCTCCTGGACACTCAACATCTGTTCAGGTAAGGAATTCTGACGTGCAAGTGGTGTTCATTACGCTGAACACCACTGCGCTCATCCAGTCAATGGACCTGCGCATAATAAATTAAAAGGCTCATTACAGGAGATGAGTGATGGCGAACTCCTAAGTAGCTGTGGATAATGACCCTGACCTTGGATGAGTTTCATCGTCGCAGACTGTGTCTGTTCATTGAAGAATAGTTCGACATCAGACCCAAGACTGTGAATGCTTGGTAGAAATAATCTGTGGCTAGGGTGTGCGAAATACTTGCTGGTTTCGGTCCCACTGAAGCTTTTCAACTATCAAAAGATAGTTGCCTAAGCGAGGAAAGTGTTAGTTGAAGGCTTCGAGGAAGTGGCAGAGGACAGCATCTTGGAGTAGCTTGATGGCCATGACTTACTAGCTGAGGAGGACCTGGCTGATGAACCTGACATGAAGGAAAAGGTATCACACTCTAAGTTAAGAGTTATCACGTATGTTGGAAGATTTAAAGCAAAAAGCCTACATGGACCCTTCAATGGTGCGTGCCCTAAAGTTCATGCGTTCCATGGATAATGATTTTGTAACCTAAAAGATGGTCATGGATGAGATGAAGGTGGTGAAGCATCTCCCCATCATGATGTTTATCACCACTCGTGTAAAACAGTCGCCGCCGCCACCACCACCACCACCCACCACCTCCACCACTAAGTCACTATCCCCTAATCCCCATCACCTCCAACCATTGATACTCCTGAATAGGAAACTCTTGCAACCCCTCCTCCTCTAACCCCTTCTCAAGAAACCTCGGTGGAACTCGGTGATGACGTAGAGGATCCTCCTCCCCTTTTACCAGAATGATATGTTTTTTTCAGCAAGTTTTACTTTTAGAAATTACTGTAATAAAGTTAGTGCAGTAGAGTACTGTAGAGATTAAATGTACCGTGATTTAATTTAATAAAAATTAAGTATATATGAATTTGATGAAAATTACAGTATGTAATATAAATTCAAAAATTCTATATAAATTAATGTAACTTTTGCATACATACTGAAGTATACAGTAAGTACTTTAATGTATTTTGCAGTTCGATTATTAGCACTGTACTAAACCTTTTAATTTCTTTTTCTTTACAGCAGTGATTACACGTCCGTGTAGATGTGTCCTGCCATGCAGTTAGTCCTTTTATCGTTCATCCATTTGTAACTGCATGGCTTATCCTCATCCACCTCACCAACTGTGCCTCTTTGTCGAATATTTTCTAGTCTGTTATGTTATAATATTTAATTTTTTTTATTAAGTTGTGTAATGTATATTACCAGTACTGATGTAAGTATATAATGTACATACACAGTACTGTACGTACTTATATTTGCAGTAAGTATACATTATGACCATTAATACTGTTTTATTTCACAGGTGTTAGTACAGATTGTACAGCACAATACAGTGATTAGTGCTATTGCGTATGTTATTACATGTACAGTCACTCGTATAAGTTGATGGATGTCAGGGTTTTTGAGAGAGATTTCCATTGCACCCCTTTCTGGACGACAGGTGTCTGGTAGTGCCAATGGGTAGTTGAATATTTGACCGGTTTCGCGCTCCCATACACCTGTCGTCCAGAAGTAGGTGAAATGGAAATCTCTCAAACACCCGGACATCCACCAACTTATATGAGTGACTGTACACATGATATCAAGTTGGTGAATGCAACTGCCAACCAGTCTAACTAATTAATACTGTATTTCATTTTCCTAGTTTGTACATATTGTACAGGACAGTGTTCAGTATTATTACTTATGTTATTACAGGTATATATGGTGTCGCATTAATGAATGCAACCTCGCCCAGTTCAAGCTTTTTCTTTAACACAGTATTTATATTTGACAAGTACCTTAGTGTACGATACGTATACAAAATTAGTACCGTACTTTCGTGATTTGTTGGTAGGGTTGAGAGTAGACCTCGCCAACACTTAGAGGAATATATACTCTCGCCTTAGCTAATTAAGCTGTACTTTAATGATAGTACAGTACATATATTACGGTTAAGTGATATGCATTTGCTATGTTGTTAAGTAGGAACAGTGTTTTGTTGTTATTATAAGTGTGACGTTGACTCTACAGTGTAATGTACATACTGTACAATACACAGTTACTGTAATTAGTTTGTACGCTATTAAAGTACTAGTATATTATAGAATAAGCCATGAAAAGTAATATAAACTACAATGCTATAATAGAAACCAGGGGAAATTGATATAGTGTAGTACAGTGGGTTACGTAGTGTTAAGTCGACCGCGAGTTTTAGGTTATGAGTTGACCCACCCTAAGATACCTAGCATTTGTGAGATTTCGATTTTCGCAGGTGTGTATGTTACTTAACCCTCGTGAATAAGGAGGGCCAACTTGTGTTCCAATCTATATGCAATATTTGTCAAATAAAAATTCTCTTCATTACTCTATCATCAATTAATCTTAATTTAGTAACAGTTCATATACTGTACATCCGTGTCAAAAGTAGCCCTCTTCCACAATTTCCAATAAAAAAAGAATCTACAGCAGAACATATTGGTGTCTACGTAGAATGTAATTGCCTGTATATGGACTGATTATCTGGTAACTCTTATCTATTCTTTCTATATTGCCCACAGGATGTTCAAGAATCTTATATTCCAGCGATTTTGATATAATGGATAAATTCGAAATAAGTTTGTCTGGACTCGAGAATCCTGATAGTTAAAGAGCCCCTTCAAAACTGATGTAACTGTGGCAGTTTTATCAGATAGGGCAAGCTTGCCCTCCCACTAGCATTTACTATTTTCAAATGCCTATAAGACTTTGAACACTTAATTTTTAGATGTGTAATAATCCTAATAAATATAACTTAATCAATGTACAATATAAGACTATAAAGAACTTTATCTTTTATTCCAACTGTGATCAGATTGTGCCATGATCTTCCTAATCGGGTGGTTGAATCGGTGGCACTTCAGAACTTCAAACTTGCAGCAATTTTTTTTTTTTTTTTTTCATGCTGGACAGGCCGACGCAAGTCTCTCAGGAAGAGACAGATCTATTTTAACGCTGTTATTGATCTGAAGATTATTTTTATTCTTTATTCATTACTTCTCGTAAAGTTTATTTCCTTTACTCACTGGGCTATTTTTCCTTTTTTGGAGCGCTCTGGTTTACAGCATCCTGATTTTCTAATCAGGGTTGTAATTTTCCTAGCAATGATAATGATTCTGTACTATAGGAGTTCCACAAAATGTCATATTTTTAATTTAGTTTTTCAAAAACATCAAATTATCAGTCATTCTTGGTCACTTGAATTATTCGGGAGCCATTTTTTTCATATAGTTTCATTAGATTTTAAAGTTAGATATTGGGCACCAAGAAGAAAGTTGATTGAAGGAAATAAAAATGGGACAAATCTTTAACATAAATTTTTACTTATGAAGGATATTTTTACCTCTTTATTTTGGTTTATTTTTATTTTGGTTTATTTTGATTTGGACAATCTTCCAAAAGGGTTTGATTTACTATATCTTATAAATTTTGAAATGGAACCCACATTAAACCTATTTAAAGTGTTTATAAAGTTACTAGAATATCACTGTATGTCGGTATGTGTTCGGTGTACTGTACTTATTGTCTAACGCTTGATTTTTATACAGGTCACCCATTATACCGATATACTTTATATAGATTACTTAAGTACGTTAAATACTGACGGGTTTGACTGTAGATGATGGTGGTCACGTTTTTGCAGGGAGTTTCACTTTGGTGATAATGGGAAGTGGGATATTTCTGGAAGCAATTTGATAAGAAGTGATACGAGTAACATTCCTATTCCACCCAGTAGAAACCGGAAGAATATACCTTGTTTTTATTATAGTGATTATTTCTAATGCCTTTTTCCTTTTTGTATTTGTTGGTTTTATTCTGTATTCATCAATTTCACCAGTGTTTTGTTATATTTCCTGTGGGGTTGGTTGGTAAAGTAACTCAAAACTGCATAATGAAATAGTCTGGGAACGTGTGTACAGTATATACCTGTAACTTTTGGATGATCCTTGGGGTAATTTATTTCACGGTGAACAGCATTTTAAAAGATTGGGGTATGTACTCTTGTAGTCTTCTTATACACTTCATATAAAGCGACTAAGTTTTTTTTCGGCGAACTGTATTGTCAATTATTTTTAGTTATGATCTTTATATAATATTTTTTTTCAGGCTAAAGCGACCGGGCAATTTTCTTCGAACTGTATTTTCAAGTATTTTTAGTTATGATCTTCATATAATTTTTTGTTTTCAGACTAAAACGACCACGAACATTGAACAACTAAGTATATATTGTTTTATATCTCCAAGCCACGCCAGATTCCTTTTTGGCAGAAGAACGGCCAGAACAAGGAAAAAATAATCAAACCGTCTTGTATGGAATGCAAATAAATGAAAGTTGTAAAAGGTTTGTAAAATAAGTTTCAAATGGTAAATATTATTAGAAGTACCTCTGATGTTTACTCTTATTTTCTGTATCTCATTTGATTGTTAGACACTAATAATCTAAAGCTTTTCATATTTAGAAAGCCATCCAAAATCACTACTACTACTACTACTACTACTACTACTACTTGTAGTAATATTAGTAGTATGCAAATTTAGCTGACCTCATGTCAGCTAAATGCAACAAGTGGATAAAAAGTTAGTCACTGTGAATTTTAATCCTCATGGTCCTTAAGCTTTATTTTAATTCTGGTATGAATCTGAGGGCCCCTGGGATTTGGAGTTTTGACAATCGCCCCTCATGCATAGAAAGGATTTCCTTTGCAATTTGAGTATGTCTCGCTACACGTACCATCTGAATTTCACTTCATAAGTTTTCCAGTTTCCCACATGGTGGGGACTTTGTGCCGTATTCCTAAATCCTGGATGGGACAAGGATCTCTTTACCATAGTTTTCCATAGCCTTGGAGTAAGTTCCCTTGTGTGTAGGGACGCTCTAACTCTATTTCATAGTTTTCAAGACTAAGTTTTAAAGAAACTCCTTTGCATGAACCTTTCAATAGCTACTAAATTGACCCTTTGATAAAGCCTTGTGTTTACATTGAATTAGTCTCTTGGGCTGTTCTAGGAAAATATGATTTTTAAGATTAATATTAAAGATAAGGAGTCTAATTTGAATGGCATTTTTGACAACAAAAGAAGTCTTTCACTCAAGATAAGGATCAGCATGATAGTAAATCAACTATACGATCTCTCTTCTTAAGAGTTATCTTTAGTCCAACTATTATCAGATCTCTCTCTCTCTCTCTCTCTCTCTCTCTCTCTCTCTCTCTCTCTCTCTCTCTCTCTCTCTCTCACTGAAGCATTTATTCAAGTTATTAACAAAGTTATAAGTAAATCTCAGCCCTGTCTGTCTGTCTGTCTCTGTCTCTGTCTCTGTCTCTGTCTCTGTCTCTGTCTCTGTCTCTCTCTCTCTCTCTCTCTCTCTCTCTCTCTCTCTCTCTCTCTCTCTCTCTCTCTCTTACAGAAGCATTTCTTTAGTATCTGTACATATGATCATAATAGAAGGACAGCTTCCTTTCTCATTACGTAGGATTAAATTCTATTTTAGGATTCCTTCTCCAACATTTTTTTTAATGAAGGATTGACCGTATGGTAATTAATTATTTAATGGTCAATATGATAAAGGGATTTCTTAGTCTCCCATCCTAGATGCTTATTATTAGACGTATAGTATTTAGAAATTAGTTTTTTCAAAATACGCAGATAATTTGAATATCAAAAAATCTCTTTGTTATGAACTATATGCGATTACTTCTACCGTCTGTAGAAACCTCCGCTAGGATAATTAAACTCGATTAGTTATACGCTCTATCGGAAGAAGTGTGACATAAAGTGAAACCTCAAGATTTGAATTAGCATTTGAAAAGGTGGCTCGACTTTTAAATAAATACGCCATATGCAAGACAATGACTCGGTCTTATAAACGTACTGTAGACAGGCACTGAAATGTTGTTGTTGTTGTTGTTGTATTGCAAAATAATAATTAAGTTTTCGTAATGTTTTATAGGCTTATTAGGATGGATTAAATGACTATTTTCACTATCGCTTAAGTTATAATTCAATGTTACCCTTACGCAATATTTCTGAATACCTGTAACATTAGTAGTATTGATCATAGTAATCATTCTGATGACAGTAATACTAAAATAATAGTTATGATAATAGTATTACTACTAATCATAACAGTAGCAATGATAGTAATTTTGATAACCATGATAATCTTGTTTTTAAAAAGGCCGTTGAACGGAAATAAGCTGAAACGTAATGTTCTTTTAAATTATATACTTTCTTACTTTAAAACTATATAAATATATATTTTTCAAATATCATACTTTCTTTATTAGTGTGCAATCCACATTAATAGCTTATTTTGATTTCAAATATTTTTATTTTTTCTTCAGGTTTCTGACATTAGCCCTAATTTCTTTTAGGACCAAAACAACAATGGGTTATAAAGGTCTCCCGTTCAAATGCTCTCTCTCTCTCTCTCTCTCTCTCTCTCTCTCTCTCTCTCTCTCTCTCTCTCTCTCTCTCTCTCTCTCTCTCTCTCTCTCTCTCTCTCTGAAGATTGTGAATAATAAAAAGCATGTGATTAGTGATGAGGAAATTTAAAGACAGAGAGAGAGAGAGAGAGAGAGAGAGAGAGAGAGAGAGAGAGAGAGAGAGAGAGAGAGAGAGAGAGAGAGCTTATCTAGGATGCATGAATTTCGGAAACATTTCCTGTTATTTAGAAATTGTTATCATATTTTTGTTGTAGGGCTTCCTGTACCATGTAGATTGTTTGCTTTGTAACCAAAAAAAAAAAAGAAAAAAAAAATAACTTCAAAACTGCTGAAATAACAATTTAATTCAGTATCTGGTCCGACAGTCTTCCATAACAATAATCTTAAAACTATACTCATTATCATTGTTTTTGAAAGGATCTACTTTCGGTCCATTTTGTAGGAGCTACATTCGGCTTATGGAGCTTCATTTGTGTTAGATAACAGGGGAGGGTGGGCTGTGGCACCTTAGCAGTCCCAGCAAGACTTGTCAGAACTCCTCGTCAGGCTGGGAGGAGCGGAGAGAGGAAGTTCCCCTTTTGTTCCTTTGTTTTATGACTGCCCCCCCCCCCGAAACTTGAATGAAGTGCTTTGGTAAATAGATAGACATTTGTGTTGCTAATAGAAATTTTGATAAAATTTTGATGTATTCTAACTCTTTGGGAGTAGAGAAGTTCATAGTTTTCTCTGAAAGTTTGTTCTCGCATTTACTACAATGTTTAGATTAATAATAGAAGTTGTGGTGGCCGATGTGGTAACGCCCCTGACTGATGAACGCGAGACTGGGGTTCGAGTCCCGCTCAGATTCGTTAATTCCCTTGGTCCCTTTGTCGCTGCCCTCTCATCATCCTTGAGAACTAAGGATGGGGGTTTGGAGGAGCCTATAGGTCCATCTGCCGAGTCATCAGCAGCCATTACCTGGTCCTCTTTGGTTCGAGCTTGGGTGGAAAGGGGGCTTGGGCGCTGATCTTGTGTATATATACGGTCAGTCTCCAGGGCATTGTCCTGCTTGCTAGAGCAATGTCACTGTCCCTAGTCTCTGCCATTCATGATTAGCCTTTACACCTTTAATTAAAAGGCCTCAGGTTTGCATGTTTTGGTAAAATACAAATTGCTTAAACAATTTTAACTAAAGTTTCACAACTTGCATTAGTTTTTGGGCTAGTCTGTTTTCTGTAAGTGCATGGTACAGTCTGCTGGAGGCTGGAATCCATCTATTGTTGTTTTTTTTCCCTTATTGCAAGTATCGTTGATAGCGTTATAGATGTTCAAATTTGGATACTAAAGAGGCTTTAATGCTGTTTTAAAATGTCGTGCAGCAAAAGGCTGTGAATTGCCTATTGATAACTAATTTGCTTAGCGACCGGCTGGTCTATGGTTTCACAGTATACCCGCTCAATCTCGATAGTTTCTTGCAGTATCTGCAACTTCGCCATCTTTGTGAGCCAAGGATAAGTCATCAGCAGCCATTTCTTGGCCCTCCCTGGTCATAGCTTGATTGGAAATTGTGCCTAGGTGCTGATCATTATGTATATATAATAGTCTCTAGGGCATTGCCCATTCAGGAGTTTTTCAAACTAATGTAGTTTTCAAAGGACCACGCACCATTGTCGTTCAGTTTATTAATATTTAGTAGCCTATAATTTAAGGAATTTTATATTTTCAGTTTTTCTGTGAGAGTTTTAAATATTCCATCTAAAGAAAATGGGGGGAGCTTATAGGTCTATCTGCCGAGTCCTCAGCAGATTGCCTGGCCTTCCTTAGTCCTAGATGGGGTGGAAAGGGGCCTTGAGCGCTGATCTTATGTAATACAGTCAGTCTGGGGCAATGTCCTGCTTGATATGGCAATGTCACTGTCCCTTGCTTCTGCCATTCATGAGCTACATTTAAATGTTTAAAACCAAAGCATCAAGAAAGGAAGTCACAACCTTACGGACAGTACGTACCACACCGAAGCTCTAATGAAGGTGATGAGAAAGATTAACCCCAGGATGGACGATGGGTAAGTCTTAATCGAAAAATATCCGTATAATCTCCTCGCCCTCAAAAGACATCGATAAACAGGATCTTTTTCGCATTACGCTATCATTCACTGTTTTTTTTTTTTTTTTCTTTTTTGCTATTTTTTCCACTTAGGCTTTCTGTTCTGAAGAGGCTTGCTTAGAAAGTTCATGAACTTAGTGGCTTCTTTCATAAGAAGTTTGATATTATTCAAGAGCTACATAGTTA
The DNA here is from genome assembly GCF_036898095.1 of Palaemon carinicauda. Taxonomy (NCBI): domain Eukaryota; kingdom Metazoa; phylum Arthropoda; class Malacostraca; order Decapoda; family Palaemonidae; genus Palaemon; species Palaemon carinicauda. Next base: position 51,916,758 of record NC_090753.1, read on the forward strand.
TACAGAACAAAGTGTTCATCATCCAAATACTTGTGATGCGCCTCTACATGAGAATATATTCATATGTATTCATAACCATGTTTTTATAAAAATAAAATCTGTTTTTTATAGAAAAAAATAAAATTGTTTTTTATAGAAATAAAAAATCTTTTCTTTTTCAGGCTGTTGGTGACAAGAACAAAACCTGCCAGAGAAAGGGTGATGCAACAGATATAAACATAGCCAGAGATCGTTTTAAATATTTGAATATTATAAGAATTACTGAAAAAAAGAGTAAATGGAGACTTCCACAAATACGGCAGCCAAGAAAAAGAAATATTCATTGGGTAAGACGATTTCGGAATCGCCGATTTCCACGGTTTGTATTTCTACCGAAAATTTGAAAGGTACAAATATTCCGAACACCTTTAGGGTCGTCAGTGCACCTTGTGCAATATTAAGGGTTTTGGCTGCATTCGACACCCTTCGGGCTATAGGATCATCAGTACACCTTGTGAACTATTAAGGATTTTGGCTACATTAGACACACTTCGGGCTATAGGGTCGTCGGTGCACCTTGTGCACTACTAAGGATTTTGGCTATACTCTACACCCTTTGGGCTGTATGGTAGTTGGTGCACCTTGTGCACTACTAAGTGGTTTGGCTGTATTAGATATCCTTTGGGCTGTAGGATCGTCGGTGCACCTTATGCATTACTAAAGGTTTGGCTGTTTTCGACACCCTTTGGGCTGCAGGGTCGTAAGTGCACCTTGTGCACTATTAAGGGTTTTGGCTGCATTCGACACCCTTCGGGCTATAGGGTCGTCAGTGCACCTTGTGAACTATTAAGGGTTTTGGCTACATTACACACTTTGGGCTATAGGGTCGTCGGTGCACCTTGTGCACTACTAAGGATTTTGGCTATACTCGACACCCTTTGGGCTGTAAGGTAGTCAGTGCACCTTGTACGCTACTAAGTGGTTTGGCTGTATTAGATATCCTTTGGGCTGTAGGATCCTCGGTGCACCTTATGCATTACTAAAGGTTTTAGCTGTTTTCGACACCCTCTAGGCTGTAGGATCGTCGGTGCACCTTGGCCACTATTAAGGGTTTTGACTGTATTCGACACACTTTGGGCTGTAGGGTTGTCAGTGCACCTTGTGCACTACTAAGGCTTTGGTTGCATTCGACACCCTTCATGCTATAGGGTTGTCGGTGCACCTTGTGCATTAGTAAGGGTTTTGACTGCATTCGACAACCTTCTGGCTAGAAGGTCGTCGGTGCACCTTGTACACTATTAAACGTTTTTGGCTGTTTGACACCCTTTGGGCTGTAGGGTTGCACCTTGTGCACTACTAATAGTTTTAGCTGTATTTGACACCCTTTGGGCTGTAGGGTTGTCAGTGCACCTTGTGCACTACTAAGGCTTTGGTTGCATTCGACACCCTTCATGCTATAGGGTTGTCGGCACACCTTGTGCATTAGTAAGGGTTTTGACTGCATTCGACAACCTTCTGGCTAGAAGGTCGTCGGTGCACCTTGTACACTATTAAACGTTTTTGGCTGTTTGACACACTTTGGGCTGTAGGGTTGCACCTTGTGCACTACTAATAGTTTTAGCTGTATTCGACACCCTTTGGGCTGTAGGGTTGTCAGTGCACCTTGTACACTACTAATGGTTTTGGCTGTATTCGACACCCTTTGGGCTGTAGGGTTGTCAGTGCACCTTGTGCACTATTAGGAGTTTTGATTGCATTCTACACCCTTTGGGCTATAGGGTCGCCAGTGTACCTTGTGCGCTATTGAGCGTTTTGGCTGTTAGACACCACTATTAGGAGTTTTGATTGCATTCTACACCCTTTGGGCTATAGGGTCGCCAGTGTACCTTGTGCGCTATTGAGCGTTTTGGCTGTTAGACACCCTTTGGGCTGTAGGATCGTCAGTGCACCTTGTGCACTACTAAGGGTTTTGGCTGCATTAGACACCCTTTGGGCTTTAGGGTTGTCAGTGCACCTTGTACACTATTCAGGGTTTTGGTTGTATTCGACACACTTCAGGCTATAGGGTCGTTAGTGCACCTTGTGCACTATTAAGGGTTTTGGCTGCATACGACACCCTTCGGGCCATAGGGTCGTCAGTGCACCTTGCACAATATTAAGCATTTTGGCTGTATTTGACACCCCTTTGGGCTGTAGGGTCGTTGTTTTTTTTCTATATTCGACACCCTTCGGGGTGTCGGATTGACACGTCAGTGCACCTTGTGCACTACTAAGGGTTTTGGCTGTATTTGACACCTTTTGGGCTGTAGGGTCGTCAGTGCACCTTGTGCGCTACTAAGGGTTTTGGGTGTATTCGACACCCTTTGGGCTGTAGGGTCGTCAGTGCACCTTGTGCACTACTAAGGGTTTGGGCTGTATTCGACACCCTTTGGGCTGTAGGGTCATCAGTGCACCTTGTGCACTACTAAGGGTTTTGGCTGCATTCCTTCGGCCCATCTTCTTCCTTTGTTCCATCGTGTAAAGCAATTAGTAAAATATACTAACTATTGTAACTGTAAGCTCTTCCCCAAGTCACAGCTGGGCGCCCGTGGTAGATACCCCATATTCAAAAGTTCATTATAATGCAATATTCCGGACAAAGGCCAGAGAGTTTATGGGCAAATTTCTCTTGTTTTAAATTAATAAAAAGCTTTCAAAAGTAAGCCAAATTATTTTAGAGTTGCAAAACGCTTTCTTAGTATTTTTAAAGTGTGATCTATTAGATCTATGGGTTGAAACTGCATCTATCTCAACCACCAATTCTGTTATCATCATCATCATCATCATCATCTCCTCTATGCCTATTGACGCACATGGCCTCTAATATTATAAGTACTATTCTCAATTTATTTAAACTGCCAAAATTTTTTTTTGAAAGAAATGGCAGACAATTAGCTAAGAATAGCTTACTGGTGACAGAGGAGGTCTTAGAGCAGAAGGAATACCCGAAGGAAGGGTTGGATCGTTTGCAGAACACGGCCAGGATTCTAGATAACTTCATTTGACTTGTGTGAAGTCTTTTCCGTTGATACGATTCAAGTATTGAGTAGTGTAAATCGAGCTTTATAAAATCAGAATCGCAAGGATTTCTCTAGGGCATTAGTGTTATACAAAATTATTTTTGTATTCACATTTTGCATCACGTCATGAGTTTAGATTAAATCCTGTATATAAAGTTTATTGGAACAACTAGGGTGTTAGTGTTATATAGAATTATTTTTTCCTACATTTTTATATAAATTCCCGAGCTTAGATTAAACACTGTATCTAACGTTTAAAGAAACAAATAAGATATTTAGTGAAGCTGAAAAAACAATGGTACAGTTAAAAGTACTAAGTTGACCTAATGTCTTTTAGACGTAGTGAATTGTCCGATTTGACGAATTGGTGAGTCCCTTAGCGAATTGGAAGCTTTAATCTATATGAATTACTAATTAGGAGAATTCTCTGAATTGCCTTGTTAGAACTTAAGAAAAGTTTAGGCTAAAAAAAGTGGGTTTTTTTTTTAATATGATGTGCGAGTAAAAGGCTGTACACGATCAACTTCATAGATGTTGAACTCTGCTAGACCTTAACGTTGAGTATGATGAATTAAAAGGCTAAGTTGATTTTTACGAAAATTAATGCTCATAAATGATTCTCATATAAGAAATCTGACCTAAAACTGGGTAGGTAAATAATGCCGTTGTTACTGAATCGCTATAAATTACATATGTCTTCATGCAGGAGTAAGGAATTTATTTTCCATTAAGCAACAGTCTTAAGAGTTCAACCAATTGACACTAGAACAGATAAGAAGTGAAAATTAAATGTTGAATATGTTAGATGGTTAGGTACCTTAATATGTTTAATCCCAGTAAATAGTCCGTAATACTTTTTCTCTTGTTATCTGAGCGAAGTGAATCTTTTGAAATGTGTGCACATTCTAGAGAAATTTAAGGTCTTTCTTTGGCAGATAAGAAATATTCCAAATGTAGAACTGTTTTGGTAGAATTAGAAATGCCAAATTTGTCGGTGATTTTTTTTTTATGAAGTTTCATCAAAGGTTTTGTTAAAATTGAGTGTTGTACTACAATATACCTATTGAGAAGATCGATGAATATTCTAGATTTTGGAATTTCCCTATTAGATTATAACTTTATAAGGGATTCTTCGGCTGACATGAATAATTTCAAAATTATATTCAAAATTTCCAGGTTAGCTAAGCTGCTTTTGAAATTTCAGGTTCACATACTTTTTAATGCAACCATTTCTCCTTATGGTGCTAATTTATGAAGATAAAGTAGATTAGTGATGATGTTAGAAAGATATTAACGTATTTATCAGCGAGCTAAATCTAGTTAGGTTAGACATCTCCATTTACCAGATTTTGGTTAACAATAGTTTCCAGAAATTTGAAGCCTATAGTTTTAGTTTTTAGTATTAAAAAAAAAAACTATCTCTTATTTTCATCGTTTTATAACCTAAAGTATGGGCTGTATGTGAGAGTACACCAGTTTGGAATATATACAAAATTTCATTCATATTTACTATAGTTACCCATATATTACATTCTCTTTCTTAAATTGTAACCTAACCATAGAAAACTGATAATGGTATAATTAAACTATAACTTTCCCAGTCCGTTTTTTTTTTCTTTTCTTTTTGGTTCAGTCGCAAACATACATACATAAATACATACGATTATGAATATATGCTTAATTAAAATGAGGAAGATATCCTCCAAAAAATTATATTTTAAGCATTGAGTGAAATCTAGGTATACAGAAGACTAACAGATGAGATAACTAGACATGATAAATGTTGATTCTGCAAGTATCATAATTAAAAATGCTGTCTGTATATAGCGCAAAGGAAGTTTTCCTGCTGTAGTTTTAAAAGCTATTTAGCGAACACTGACCGTTTAAGGACTCCACAGACTTTACATACCACAATTTTAAAGAAATTAATTTCAGTAAAAAAAAAAAGAAAAAAAAAATGAAGTCGCTCTTTATAGATTATGTGTTGTGGTATGCCTTAAAATGTTAGAATTGTTTTTTTTTTATAACATTAAAGAGATTTCACAAAAGTAATAAAAATGGAGTACCAAACTATTTTCTTGGGGTTTTGTAAAGATAATTTTTAATGATGATCTTTGAATGAAGGAAATTTGATTAAAATTGGTGTGAACTTTTTGTAATTATACTTGGCTCTTACAGGACGAAATTCCCTCCTGCCTATATTCAATTAAATTCAATTCAAATTCCCTCCTTAAACTCTGCGAATGTAAACACATTATGCAAAGGCTAATTACAACATGGCATGGTTCCATTGAAAATGTTTTAATTTCCAAATTTTTATCAACAGGTTTCCATTTTAATTGGAAGCTTCCTGCTTTCAATTGCAGAGATATCTTGCGTTCTTTGGCAAATATTACTTACAAATAGGTTGATTTATTTTTTCAGATGCTAAATATAATTCTCAAACTCTTACTTTTTTTTTCAGCAAGCATTGGTGCCTGCGAATATTTCAATGTAGTGTCCCTTTTCCAGATACAAAGAATTTTTACCACACTCCAATTCCTGGAAGCAAATTAATTACATGCTGGTAATATCCAGGCTCCCTGGATAGCCTTTTGAAAATTCACCCTAACATGTACTGTAAGAACTTCGTAAGTACAATTTACAGTGCTATAGGCATATATGCCTCTAAAGTATGATCTCTTTACCTCTACAAAGTATATGTCATGAATTAGATTTAGCTTTTCCGTACCGGTAAGCTAAAATTATAAGATAATCTATCTGTTTTATTTCCTAAAAGATAATTTTAGAAATATTTGGTCAAAATTATTAATGCTGTATTCAGAGGCAAAAACTGTAACCAAACTTGAGAATAATAGTACATCATTATATTAGTTATATACAGAAATTACTTTTCGAAAAAAAAAAAAATCTTTAAGTGCCAAATTGTCTTAAAAACACTTTTCTAATAAAAACACACTGAAATATCTATTCTAAGTAATATAATATACTTTTGAATTTTAAAATTTATTTTTTTCCAATTATATAATGTATATATTTCTTCCAGATTTCATAACTCCTTTTCTCCTGTTCCATTTAAATCAAACTGAGTAATGAGAGAGAGAGAGAGAGAGAGAGAGAGAGAGAGAGAGAGAGAGAGAATATTTTTTTTGGTGCTTACTGCGATGCATCAATTTCGGAAACACTTCCTGTCATTTGGAGAGCGTTATCATATTGTTTGTAAGGCTTCCTGTCCTAAGTAGATTGTTTTCTTTATACCAAAAATGGTCTATTGTTCGAGGTGATTGTTAGATGTTAACGTAGATGCGAAATTAACAAGATAATGTGCATTAATACAGACAGTTGAGAGCAAGAATGGCACAAAATTCAAACAGTATAAAAGATGAGATAGTAAGTTTAAACAGGTTTTTATTATCAATACGGGGTAGAACGAGAGATTAAAAAGAATAACAACAACATTTGTGTACAAGCGTGTATGAAACTTGCGGTACACGCTGTACACTATCTTCAAACTACTGAAATGATATTCTTTCAGTTCAATATCTTAAGGTCTGATCATTTTCCAGAAGAAAGATTACATAATTTCTGTAAATATCCTTATATATTGGATGGTCGACTTTCAGTTCATATCGGGTCCACTACGTGATAGATAAATCTATTTGTCTATTAGAATTTTGATTAGATATTGATACATTATTTTTTTAGTGGTCATGCTCATGGCATTCTTTAAGTATTCATAAACTTGATACTAACGTCTTGACCATTAATAGAAGCATTCCTTCTATTAAATGCCTAGGGTTTGTATGGTAAAGAAAATACATATTACTTTAAAATATGTGACTTTAATTTCACAAATCTTTATTTTTTTTTGCAATAATCTATTGGTGCGTGGTACTCATTGTGCTGGAGGCTGGAATCCATCTTTTGCTAAGGCACGACTGTCTTATTTTTTTTTTTTTTTTTTGACTAAGTCTGTGGAATAGTCAAGTCTGTGGAATAGTCTCGTTGGCAGCGTTGTAGAATTCAAAATTAGTAAAGTAAGAGTGGTTGTAATGCATTTTTAAGAATGTCATGCAGCAAAAGGTTGTGATAGCCATTGAAAAGTAACCTACCTGGTGATCAGCTGGACTGTGGTTCTACAGTAGACCCGCTCAATCTCGATAGTTTCTTGTATTGTCTGCAACCTCGCCATCCTCGCGAGTTAAGGATGAAGTTTGGCTATCTACCAAGTTATCAGTAGCCATATCCTGACTCTCCTTGGCCATAGCTTGGGTGGAGAGGGGCCTTGGGCGCTGACCACTTGGTTAGTGCAAATTTAGTTTCTAGGTTATTGTCTCTATCCATTGCCTCTTGTCATTCATGAGTGACATTTTAAACCTTTAAACCAACGTTGTTCTCAAAGAGCCACGCAGTAATATCAAGTTCATTATTATTTACTACCCTACTATAAGTTAAGAGTTTATAGTTTTTATTTTAATTCAGTTGGTTTCTGTAAAAGTTTAGTTATCCCATATAAAGAAAACTCTAACAGAGGATAAAGAGAGCACGCCTCAAATGAGGCCATTACGTATCACCCGAAACTCTAATCAAGGCACTGGTAGATCATATAACATCTGGCTAGGTGATGGGTAAGTCTTAAGACGGAAAAAAAATCGGTACTACTGCATTATTCTCTCTCTCTCTCTCTCTCTCTCTCTCTCTCTCTCTCTCTCCTCTCTCTCTCTCTCTCTCTCTCTCTCTCTCTCTCTCTCTTGGGCTTTCTATTCTGAAAAGGCTTGCTTGGCCAGGTTCATGACCTTGGAAGCTTCTTCATATGAAATTTTGATAATAGACAATTTTCAACAATTTGATATTGTAGTTTCCTTGTGAGAGATAAGGACTGTGAGCATAAGGAAGAGCCAAATGAAGGTTTAAATAATTTGTAGAACCTTGCCAGGATTAGAGATAGACTGAATCTTGTGGAATCTTTTGCGTTGATGTACGATTTAGTTATTAATTAGTGAAAGTCTAGCTTTTTGAAGACTGAATACTTAATTCTATTAGGGCACTAGTGTAAAACAAAGAAGATTTACTTTATTTGCTTTCTGTATCATATCGTAAGTTTTGATGAAATACTTTGAAGTGTATGTCATGGGAACAAAGATTATTTTAAGTTATGGATAAAAAATTGGTACAGTTACAAATTCTGAAATAACTGCGGGGCTTCAGACATAATAAAATTCTATTAAGGAAAATTCTCAGAATTGCAGTGTTGGGACACATGAAAAGCTGAAACAAAACTGTTTTTGTCATTGAATATATAGAATATATATTGTACATAAGACTTCGTAACATATGTTAAACTTTGGTACACCTTAGCCGCATATGACGAAGAAAATTGCTTGAAAATAAAATTGGAGCAAATCATTTTGAAATCATGAGATGACCAAAAACGCCTGTTAGATAAAAAAAAAAAAAAAAACACTAAAGTTACATAAATAGCCTATATCATTATGAAGAAGTAGGTGAATCATCTTTGATTAGTAACATCTTTTAAGAGTTAAACCCACTGACAATAGAACAGTTGAAGTGAAAATCATAATAAGTTATTATATTGTAGGCTAACCTGATATCTTTATCACTGCACTAGTTCGTAAAAATTTCAAAGCCTCTTGCTATGTAAGCTAAGTTAATCTTGAAATTTATGCATATTTTTGAGAGGTAAGGTCTTGGGTTAACTCTGATTAAGGTAATATTCTAGCAGTGGAATTTGCTTTTTATAAAATTAGGAACCTAAGAGGTGTTATTACAGTATGAGTGTTGTGCAAGATTATGGTGTTTGCTATGCAATAAATACTATAACGCATGCCTATATAGAAGAACGATAAATATTATACATGCTTTTTTTAATGTTCTAATAAAGATGTAACTTTCAAAAAAATATTTTAAATATGTAATTATCTTAAAGCATTATTGAAAATTCATTTGGCAGTTTTGACTGCGAAAATTCCTCTGTATGGTGCTAATTCATGAAAGTATAGTAAATTATGGAGTTTATTTTGCTACTAGGGGAAATATTAACATAATTACTAGCGAGCCAAATATAGTTAATGGGAGTATTTCCAGAAACCATGTTTTGGCTAACTGGTTTTCAGTACTTTGATACATATATTTTTAGGTTTTAGGACTACAATAAAGAATGCTAATTACCTCTTTATTTTGTCCCTTTTATGCACCTACAGTATGTGCTATATGTGCAAATGCATAAGCTTGGAACAAATATTCTCTTGTTCTTTTTTGGTAAATTTAGTTTAGTTAGCCATTCTATCACTTTCTATAAGATTACTAAAGGTTATAGAAAATAAGTCAACGTATAACTAAAATAACAATTTACATAATATAAAAATCCCTTTTTGCGAATTCACTCGTATACATACATACATACATACATACATACATACATACATACATACCCCCTCTCTCTCTCTCTCTCTCTCTCTCTCTCTCTCTCTCTCTCTCTCTCTCTCTCTCTCTCTCTCTCTCTTTGCCTATAGATGAGGTGCTTCTGACTCATTAATTCCGCCATCTTTAGGGGATAGGACCATTGGGGCACAATCTGCAGTGCACTGTAGGATTTATTACTTTAGATGTCATAACTATGTTCATTTTACTAGGGGGCTCCATCCACCTCCTTCGCTCTTGTCCCTGCCTAGTTTCCTCAATTTCGCTGTTCTGTGTCTTTAATTTCAGTGCTTATTGTAGCTGGTGGTTATATTCCCGTAGATGGATTTTGGCTCTGTATGCTCTAATCTGGTGGTGTGTCTCATGTCCCAAATTACTTAAGCAACTCTCTCTCTCTCTCTCTCTCTCTCTCTCTCTCTCTCTCTCTCTCTCTCTCTCTCTCTCTCTCTCTCTCTCTCCCTCTCTCTCCCAAGCGCTGTTTAATCTTTCAAGAAGACGGGAACACTAATCTTGCTGGTTCGCTTGTTGCACGCAACACTATTGAGTATAGATGGTATCAAGAATATACATTTACGTTCATCTTCATTATTTCCTTCACATTAAATGAAGCAACAGATAGTCATAACTTTTAGAATGCTTCAAAGCGATTTTCAACTGATAACCTGGTTTTTCTCACTTCTAAGTTTGAGGAACCTTTTGAATTGAAAGTTGTTCATCATGTAGGGATGAGATTTTATTTGAGGATATCGACTGTGACTTGTTATATTCTTTAATTCTAAAAGAATAATTAAACTTTTCAATTTGCCTGTATGGTATTGCATGTAATCTGTGCTTGTTACTTACCAAAATGCCTTGGAATAATTAACTGAGCAAACTTAGAATCCTAGATTAAATTTGGTATTTTACTTAAAGAATAATATTGTTCCTTATTTTATTGGCAAGGATAACATTGTTGATAGTAAATATGGAAATTATCAAACTATTCTTACTCTTGTCATCTTAATAAAAACAGATTTTACTGTATCTTACTATTCTTGATAATTGTTTATTGTACATTGTAATTCAAAATATCCTACTTTCCAGATGCAAAGTATATACATATAAACCCCTCTGTAGAATTCTGGCGTATTTCGTGACATTCCTACCATGCATAGTTTCCTGCAAAATATTCAAGGTGATATAATGACTGTTGAGCAGGTAATGGCCAGCAGTCTTCAGAATCATTTTCCATAAGAGGTGCTATTAAAGCTTCATCATATGGGTTTGCAGTAATCTAACATCAAGCAAGGTAATATTTTTAGGTTTGTCTTTTAGCAGGGTTATGGGAAACTCTTTTTTTTCTTTTTCTTGTATGATTATTTTAAAAACATGGTAGAAATTTAATTAGTTGATTATCTATAATACTTTAAGATATAAAGTTATATCTTTGAAACTGGGAAGGATTTACCATTAACACTTTGTCTAATGGATAGTTATTGATTGAAGCCACCACTGGAAAGTCGTTGAAAAAATCTCTAATGATTGTCAATATAAAAGTTCATAGTAAGATTGGCCAAGGCACCAGGTACCTATTGCTATAATACTGTTAGTTATTGGACCCTGTCGAGTAGCCTGATAGCTCTAACTTTGGATCTCCTTCTTGTTAGAGATCTTTTTCTCCTTTTTTTATCATACACCAATCAACATTAAGCTAACTGAACTATTCTTCTGCAATCAACTAATATAATTGATTAATTCTTACTTCCCATTTATTATAGATAGAAAACTCCTCGGCCATGATAGCCGCTCTACCATAAAAGACTCCAAAATCAGAACAGACCAATATTTAATAGTCTTTGATAGTGACATAGCCTCTGTACCATGGTCTTCCACTGTCTTGTGTTGAGAGTTCTCTTAGCTTGAGGGTACACTCGGGCACACTATCTCTGGTTTACTCTTCTTGTTTTTATAACTGTGTTGAGCAGCCTCAGAAGAACCATAGATGCTTGATGTTTTATCTGGAGGTTGCATTCCTTATCTGTTTCTGTATCTTCCTTTGAGGTATTCATTTTCAACATCTTGACTCTCCTTCCTTCAGCTGAAGTGGCAATCATAGAGGGTTCTAAGCCTTGCATTGTGTTGCTATGTAATTTTGTCAAAAATTATCCAACACTTTGCCTTTGGTCGGGGTTTCATTTTTATTTTCTATGTATATAGTAAGGTACATATTTTTGTCACTATCAATAAGTTAAAGTATGATGAGACCTTTTCATTGTTTTAACATCTTATTCTGTCTATAGATATTAAGCAAAATCCAGGACCAGTGCTTCCTAGACAGTGTTTTAAAGTGTTTTGCAATATTCATAGACTACATTGTGATATTAGTAACCTTCAGGTACTTCCGGCAAGTATGTTATTCTATTATGCTTAGAAACTTTGGTTTCTCAAAAGTGGCACTCTTCTGAGCCACTTATTCCAGGTTTTAAGAAACTAACAATTTTGAGATGGGAAGCTAGTCCAAAGACGATTGCCCTGCTTTTTCAAAGTATCTTTTTTTAAATGTAGTTGCCATGGGATTCAAGTTTTGAAAGTTTGTGGCAAAGGCATAATAACTACACATATCAGAACACAGATTCGATTGTCTTCTTGCAACAATGACTAAAATTCAAGAAGATAAAGTATCTTTTGAATGTTTTTTGGTGACTTCAGTGAGAACACTTGGTGTGGTTAAATAAAGTTTCTTCCTATTGACTGTCATGGCTTAAAAGCTTTGGTCTTTGCCTCTGGCAATTGACTGGACCTAGTATAAAGCCACTCTGTTGATGTTATAACAAGAAAGATTTCTCCTCCAGTTAGGAACAAAAAAGGTTTCTCCTCCAGTTAGGACAGCCAATCATGCCTTGATTTTGCTAGTAATTGAGACTTAGCAGGCTGTTCCTAATGTGTTATATTTTTTATGATACAGTAGACTGGAATGGCCTTTTGAGTGATCTTTTACATCTGAATTGGTCACATTTGAATAAACCAGTTAAGCATGCTTTCTTAAATTAAATTCTGTGTTAACATAGGGTAAATGACAAACCCTGGCTCAATGATGATTGTAGATATTCTTATCTGAAGAATAAAGGAAGCCTATAATCTTTGGAAAAGTAACTGACAGATTTCACTTAGAATGACGATCCCTCGGATAAGAGCTGTAGCTCAGAGAGTTTATGCTTCAACTGAAAAGGAAGACTATTTGACCATAAGAGACTCCTACTGTAAAACTCAGAAACATACATGGTGGGTTACCATAAAATCTTCACTCCTTGGAGTAGACCTAACAGTTTTTCCTTTGTTCAACTCGGAGGGCTCTGCCACTCATTGTCCAAAGGAACTGTCATATCTGGTGTCTCTCAAGGTAGTGTTCTCGGCCCATCATTTTCTATTCAATACATGCATACAAGGTCTGGCCTGGAAAACATGTTTGATGCTGATGAATATCATTATTATTATCATCATTTACTTGCCAAGCAACAAGCCTGGTTAAAAAACGGATTTTGAGCGAAGCGAAAAATCTATTTTTGGGTGAGATAGCCATGGCGTCCTGATGGAAGGTTCCTGTTTGGTAGCTTCCTTGGGTATAAGACTACTAAGATATTCCCAGAGAATTTAACCACAGGTTATCACAGAATTCTAACTTCTGGAGCGAGTATCTCAAAGGTTTCCCTTTAAGACATCGTAATACAACAGGGGACACGCATGTCTGGTCGTGCCACATAGCTATCTCCACCCCGAACAGGGTTAACGCTTCGGTGTGTAAGGGCTGAGAATAGCTGGGAGCCGTTCCACAGCTAATCTCACTCGTGGCTACTACTGATACTCGAGACGTAAACAAACGGACGCCATTGCTCTAATGACGTCACGAGCGTCTTTATCCTGGCGCCAGTTGCTGCCCATCACCATGATACAATTGTGTAGGGTGGGAACAAACTGACGAAGTAGTAGGGAGGGTCCATCAGGACGCCATGGCTATCTCACCCAAAAATAGATTTTTCGCTTCGCTCAAAATCCGTTTTTTGGGCTCAAGCCATGGCGTCCTGATGGAAGAGTACCAGAGAATCAATGTATCGTGGTAGATTTTCCCCCAGAGTTAAGTGCCTAGGCATTGACAAAATAGCAAAGTAATCTTAGGTAAGAACCATAGGAACGAAGTATCCTGCCCCCCATTGGTAGGAAGTTCCCATGGGCTATGCCGACGTCAAAGTGGTATTGAAGGGCTATTCATCTTGACAGAAGAGCTTTTTTAAGAGCTTAGAGATGAAGCAGAATGTTTGATATTTGTATAGGAACATTCTGAGTAGGTCAGTGGTGGTTGGGCACTGTGTGTAGGGTTCATCTCCTGATTATCAGAAGTAAGTATTCGAGTAGGAACCTTACTGAGACAAGGTGAATATAATTTAAGAATAGACATCTTAAATTCTTCATGACCATAAGAAAGGAGGAATAAATAAAACTATGACAGTATGTATTTCATAGTAAGTAGGAGCTGAAAGAGACGCACAAGTAATAAAATAGAAATTTTATTTCACAATGCAGAAAATAAATAATTTACAGCAAAAAGTAAAGTTCATTTACAGTAATAATAATGTACATAGAAATAAAGGCTTGCTCTTGAATCTGAAAGGGAATTTCAGGATTAGTAGGTACTCGTTCTCGAGGAACGCAAGTCTTTAAATAACACATCATGCTCAAGGCATGCGGCACTTGTGTAACACTATGACATTCCACCTGGGATAAGAACAGTTATAAAAGCACTAAGTGTTTTTAGACATCACTATGAATCACTCGAGGGTCAACATAGGCACCCGAAGAGTTAGAGTCCCAAGTAACTCACTGTTCTACGCAGAGTCAGGTGCAGGTTTCATAACACTACCTGCGGCTACCACAAAATGTTTGATTTCGTGCACTTGTTTCGCATAATGTTTAAAGAAAACTCGCGAGGACTTCCAGCCCGTAAAGTTCTTAAGACTCTCGAAGTCCATGCTCTGAAAGAAATTCAGAGAAGATGCCACTTTTCTAGGATCATGACCAGCGGGTGTACTGTTCGGATCCGCTCTGCGAATGAAGTAGGTGATTTTCGCTCTTAATTGTTTCAGTGACAGGTCGCTGCCCGATGTTTCTCCTTTGAAGAGTTGGCCTCCACCAAAGTTTGAAGTTCTGCGAAGATAGACCTTGAGACTCTCTACTGGACATAGAGAGACATCCTCCTTCAGGGGGCATATTCTCCAAGGGCCCCATCTTTTGGTGGGTAATTCATTTTTGGCGAGAAACGTCGGATCGGGGGAGAGGGTCACTTCTCCTGAATCAGCAAACAGGATGTGTCCCTCTTCTCTTGATAATGCCACTATTTCGCTGACTCGAGCTCCCGAGGCGAGAGCAAATAAAAATATAACTTTCTGAGTCAGATCCTTGAGGGGGCATGAATCATTGTCCAAGTTGGAGGCGAAATGGAGCACCTTGTCTAGTGACCAGGAGATCGGTTTCGGAGGGGGTGCTGGGCGTAGGCGAGCACATGCTTTCGGCAGTTTGTTAAAGATGTCGTTGGACAGATCAATTTGGAAAGCATATAGAATTGGTCTAGTCAAAGCCGATTTGCAAGTTGAGATCGTATTGGCTGCTAATCCTTGTCCATGAAGGTGAATGAAGAAGGACATACAGAAATCAATGGTGATTTCTTTAGGATTTTTTGCTTTAACAAAGGAGACCCATTTCCTCCAGGATGATTCGTATTGCCGTCTCGTGGATTCGGTCTTGTATTCCTCTAGGAAGTCTAGACTTTTCTTCGAGATCCCAAACCTCTTCTTTGCGGCAAGGGAGAGAAAATCATGAGATGAAGGTCCTTGATTTTCGATGATGAAGCGAAGACAGTCGACTTCTGTACTTGTTGAGAGAGAACTGGGCCCGGGAGAGGGATCAGCTTGGGCTGCAGCTCCAGGACCAGGGGGTACCAGTTGCTCCGGGGCCACTTGGGAGCCACTAGGGCCGCTGTCCCTTTGAAGGTTCTCAGTTTGGAGAGGACTTTCAACAGAAGGTTGGTGGGAGGGAACAGGTATATCTTCGACCATCTGTTCCAGTCCAGTGACATGGCGTCCACCGCTTCTGCTTTGGGGTCCTCGTACGGGGCTACGTACAGAGGAAGTTGATTGTTGTCGCTCGTTGCAAAGAGATCTATCTGAAGTTCTGGGACTTGATTGGAGATGAAGGAGAATGATCTTGCGTCTAGAGACCATTCCGACTCTATCGGGTTTGTCCGAGATAGAGCATCCGCTGTCACGTTGCGGAATCCTTGTAGGTGAACTGCAGACAGGTGCCACTTCTTCTTCTCCGCCAGACGGAAGATTGGGAGAAGCACCTGATTTATCTGGGGCGATCTTGAGCCCTGGCGATTGAGACAACGAACTACCACCGAGTTGTCTAGGGTTAGACGGATGTGGATCGAGGGTGGCGGGGATAACTTCTTCAGAGTAAGAAGGACCGCCATGGCCTCCAAGATGTTTATGTGGAACGTCTTGAATAGTGGAGACCAGGTCCCTTGAGCTTGTTTCAGGTGGGAGTGACCTCCCCAGCCCTCCAGTGAGGCATCCGTGTGGATGTTGAGTGATGGAGGAGGGTGTTGGAGAGGAATGGACCTTTTCAGGGCCATTGCTTCCGACCACGGCTTTAGGAGGCGTCGAAGTCTGTTTGGAAGCCGTCTCTTGAGGTCTCTTCGAGCGATGGATGCCGATCGTCTCCAGACTCCCGCGGCATCCTTTAGCTGTGCACGAAGCACTGGGTTTGTCACTGAGGCGAATTGTAGAGAGCCTAGAACTCGTTCCTGCTGTCGTCTTGAAATGCGTTTGGATTTCAGTAGTCGCTTGACAGACCCTGCTATTTCCTTCCTTTTCTTCTGGGGGATGGAAAGGCGGTGTGACTGAAGATTCCAGTGGATTCCCAACCACTGAAACTTCTGAGCCGGAGAGAGGCGAGATTTCTTCTCGTTGATCTTGAATCCCAGGTGTTCTAGGTACTGGGTAACTTCGTCGCAAGACTTTGTACACTCTTCGGGCGAGGGAGCCCAGACTAGCCAGTCGTCGAGGTAGGCCATCACCTGGACGTCTCTTAGGCGGAGCTGTTGTACTATGGCATCCGCCAGCTTTGTGAAGATTCGAGGGGCCACATTGAGGCCGAACGGCATGGCCCTGAAGGCGTAGCTTTTCCTTTGGAGTCGAAATCCTAGGTAGGAGGAAGCGTGATGGTTCATTGGAATGTGCCAATAGGCATCCGCCAGGTCTATAGAGACCGTGTAGGAACCCTGAGGCAGAAGGGTCCTTATTTGTTGAAGCGTCAGCATCTTGAATTTGTTGTTCTCTATGAACTTGTTGAGGGGGGATAAGTCCAGAATGACTCTGAGCTTGTCTGAGTCCTTCTTGGGAACGCAAAACAGTCTCCCTTGGAACCTGGTGGACTTTACCTTCCTTATCACCTTCTTGTTCAAGAGGTCTAGAACATATTCTTCCAGAATGGGGGTTGATGGTTGAAAGAACCGCTGGAAGATTGGGGGTGGTTGCACCCAACTCCAGCCTAGACCGTTCTTGATGATGCTGTGTGCCCAAGGATCGAAGGTCCAACGATCCTGGAATTGGCGGAGTCTTCCTCCCACCGGAAGCACTTCATTGCTTCTGGTGTCCCGAGGACTTGTTGCCTCGGCCGCTAGCTCCCTTTCCTCCTCTACCTCTGGAGGGACGACGAGAGGCGTCTCTGCTTGCACCCCTGGACGAGCCTCTACCTCTGGCATGAAAGGTAGTGGATGACTGCTCAAAGGCAGGGGTGAAGACCGGTGACTGTGACAACACCGGTTGGGGGACCAACTGAAAGGTCTGTTGTGGTTGGGCAACCACTTGGGAGGTAGCGGGTCCCGGAAACTGACGTCGTTGTTGACGTTGCTGGGGTTTCGGCTTCTGAGGTTTCCTCTTAGGCTGAGGCCCATCGTCCTGAGAGGTTTTCCTTTTTCTGGACATGCCCCACTTGTGGAGAAGGTTCCTATTCTCCGTGGCGGCTCTGTCAGTTATTTCCTTGACAAGGTCAGAAGGAAACAGGTGCTTTCCCCAGATGTTGGAGGAAATCAGCCTCCGGGGTTCGTGTTTCACGGTGGCACCGACAAACACGAATTCACGACAGGCTCTACGAGCCTTTATGAAATGGTACAAGTCCTTCATTACCGTGAGTAAGTGGGATTTGGCCAGTACCATGTAGTGATCGGGTACTGCTGTGTCACAGGCCATTACTTCAAGTTGGACTTGATGAGAAAGCGAAGCTGCAAGCCTCTCCTTCGTGTCTTGTTCCCGGCGAAGGAGGTGGTCGTTGAGCTTAGGGAGGTCTTCATTAAACTGACGTCCGGCGACGTCAGGATCGAGCCTACCCACGACGAAAGTATGTTGGACATCTTTCCATTGCCTAGTGTCAGGGGGTGTCACGATGGAGAAGGGTCTGCACTCCTCCAGTGCAGGGCAGGGTTTCCCTTCTTCCGCCGCTTTAAGGCATGCAGCTAAGGCCTTTTCCAGAAATGGAAGAATCGCAGTGTCAGGTGCGACATAGGTAGGATGCTTCTTGCTCAAGGCAGGAAGCTTAGAGCAGGTAAAGCCCCTGCTCTTAAATGCGTTGGCTAGCATAGCTTGGGCCTTTGCGAGATCGAACACTATCTCCTCTTTAGGTTCGGTCTCCTCCTTCGAGGCAGGTTCAGCACGAAGTCGGACGTAACAGTCCGGGTAGGCCTCGAAGCTTGGGAAGAACTCCACATCTTCCAACGGGACCGTGCCGATCTTGTCGCTAACAAAGATCCTGCCGGTTGCAATAACCATATGCTCTGCATACCTCCACGGGTTGGCATGAGAGCAAGCTGGGAGATCCTTGACCGAGATCTTCTTCGTGTCTCTGGATCCAATCATCGACCTGATGGACTCCTGGTTCTCCTTCAGTCTGTCGTCCATGACAGCTCTAATCAGTCGGATCAGTTCTTGGGTGGAAGAGGAAGGATCCGGGGTCGAGGAGGTAGACGGAAGGGACAATTCCGTCGGTGTAGGAGTAGGCGGAGGGATGGACGAGGGAGTAGCTCCAATCTCCGACTCGGTGTATTCCACCTTGTCTTCGTCCTCTTCGGCTCCTTGAGCCATAAGCGTCTTCTCCGTATCTTCCGAGACGTCGGAGATCCGTTCATCATCCTCAGAATCCAAACGGCACTCGTGCATGGACTGAGCCATGACCACATCAGGTTCCACTGAAATTTGGACAGTGGGGATTGCTTCCTTTGGAACCACTGAATCAGGGGAGGCCTTAGGGAACAACAGGGACCTCAGTTCTTCGGTGGCCAGGTACGGTCCAGTAGCATTCCTCTGAAAACCACGCACCCACTTGCGCAGTTTGTCACGAGCAATGTCTCTAACCTCCGCTGAGGGAGGGTTATGGAAGGCCTCAACTAGATAGGCCTGGCAGACCGTACATTCCAGTGGATTCCAGAACTTCCAATCCCCTTTCTTGTCTGAGCAAGGGGCGTGAGTCCTGCACGCCGTATGTCCGTAAAACTGGGAGCGTTTCACAGCACAGTAGGCGAAATCGCACTTCATCTGCTCCTCCTGTGGAAGAAAGAGAAAATGAGTATGGGGGAGCCATAGGAGTGGCTCTTAATTTA
Organism: Palaemon carinicauda; assembly: GCF_036898095.1. NCBI lineage: Eukaryota > Metazoa > Arthropoda > Malacostraca > Decapoda > Palaemonidae > Palaemon > Palaemon carinicauda. The sequence goes on from NC_090753.1 coordinate 51,935,922, forward strand.
AGTTAACATTAATCATTAATTTTAACTTAAGGAAGGTGTGATGCATAGAGAATGAAACAGTAAAGGAGACACGCTCCATGCATCTCGCCCGGCTGGTTACCATAGGCTGGTCCTGGGATAATCCAAATGACCTAGATCATTGGATATAATTTCCTAGGGTTCCCATTATAATGGAACTCCATGGAAAGCCAAGGACAAGGTTGGGATCGAATTCATTCGGTTCCCAGATAAGAGCCAGAAGGCCTCATTAAGGGTAATTGCTTCTGGCAACCAGCCGCGCTAAGATGCACATAGCATGCTGGAAATAGAAGAATGCAAAGAGACAGCATGATCACTAATAGAGCAGTACTAGGTACTGATCTTAGAAGCAAAGCAGCTTATCTATTTGCAAGGTAGGGCTATCTAGTCTTATGATAGCTAAAGAGAGGGGGTGCAAGTATTCTTGACGCCTCTGGGGCATCCGGCAGCCGCCGGCACGCCGGAGCTCGCTCCAGCATAGATTCTGGCACTAGAACAGACAATTTTCAAAGTCAGTTAGATACCAGGATGGCGGCCGCCGGCACAACGGCGGCACGCCGGCAGGGAGCGGCGGCTCCGGCAGCCGGAGGATGCCGGATTGGTGACGGGTAAGGATGGTACAGGTAGTATCGGGTTGCCGGCAGTATAGGCCGGCACTCCGGAGATCGACCGGCAAGCGGACGAATAGATAGGAGTAGGAAAGCCGCCGGTAGTAGCCGGCGGCAGCCGGCAGCCCCTCGGTACACGGGGGGCTGGGGGCAAGGGTAGGGAAGTCACCAAGAGGGAGGCAGGTATTGCCGGCAGTAGAGGCGGCAAGAGATCGGCACCCGGATAGAGAGAGAGACAGGGGGAGGGGGGAAGGGATGTAGGAAGTACCGTCAGGGTTCCAGACATCCCTCCCCCTCCCTGAGGGGGTGTACCCATGATAGAGACAGGCTCTAGCATCCAAGCAGGGGTCACTAGGGACCGGGAGCAGGTAGCCCAAGGGAGGGCTAGGGAACACCCAAGAGGGGGGGGAGACTCCCCTATGCAGAGCTACACTAGTAACTAACCTTATAGGACACTATGAAGGTATATGTACCAGAGCGGACAGCACAGGGAAGCTCGGGTAGCCCTACTCTTCCACCCTAAGGAGGAATTGTAGGACAGGGGACAGATGAGTATAAACTAACCTAAGCATAGGCTAGGCTATACAAGAGATAGGTGGGGAGGGAGAAGAAAGGGGTCTTCCCAGGAAGGGTTTCTGTACCAGAGCGGCCACAAAGGGAAGGGAGGACACTCCCTAACCTAAGATTAGGCTGATCGGCTAAAAACGGTGCAAGAGTACAGTTTCAGCATGGAACAGAGAAACCTTCCTAACCCGGCCTAGATCAGGGCTAAAAGTCCTGAACTAGGCAAGGAAGAAGACATATCGCTATCGCAGGAAAGTCGTAGACTATCCTAGCCATAGAGGTAGGCTAGCCTAACCTCACTCTCAGACGCAATCCTAAAGGGGGTTCATTCCTTTAGGGAGGACTGAGAGGCGATTTAATACTCTATTAGACAATAAATCCCTTTACTCAGAAAAGGGATCAAGGCTAAATAGAGGGAGTGCCAAGGCAGGGGATGAAGGAAGCATATAGGGGTCCTAAGGTTAGGTTAGGCTAGAAAGAATCACTGACTAGCCTATCCCCTATATGGTCCCTGAAGGCGAAAACATTTGCATCACTAGTCAAAAGTATTGTAAAATAATAATGCCACTATCTTCATAACTTAGTCTAGGATCACTGATAAATCATGCATGAACACTTGTATATAGGCTCCTGGCCTGGGGGCTATAGTAGCCGACTGGTATGAGGTCAATCGATGACCGATAAAAAGCGTCTAACACGATATAAAAGTTCCTAGCTATGAAGACTAAATAAACTAATGTATTCGATTAGTATATAATGCCGGAAGCGTTGTTGTGGCTAACTAAATAAGACATGCAAAACAACAACGACGCCATAAAATGGCGGGTCCGGTAGAGGCACAGCTCCGCCACAAAACATCAATTATTTCGCGAAATAATATTTACTTTACGGCCAGAGCTTAATTAAACAATACTGGAACCTTGTACTCAACTTTCCAGAAGAAGGCGAGGCTGAAGGTAACGACATAGCGAAGATGCAAAACGATAAAGTTCACACAAGGGAAAATCCGTCTCAGTAGGGCAGCTACTAACAAAAGGATAAAGACGCTCGTGACGTCATTAGAGCAATGGCGTCCGTTTGTTTAAGTCTCGAGTATCAGTAGTAGCCACGAGTGAGATTAGCTGTGGAACGGCTCCCAGCTATTCTCAGCCCTTACACACCGAAGCGTTAACCCTGTTCGGGGTGGAGATAGCTATGTGGCACGACCAGACATGCGTGTCCCCTGTTGTATTACGATGTCTTAAAGGGAAACCTTTGAGATACTCGCTCCAGAAGTTAGAATTCTGTGATAACCTGTGGTTAAATTCTCTGGGAATATCTTAGTAGTCTTATACCCAAGGAAGCTACCAAACAGGAACCTTCCATCAGGACGCCATGGCTTGAGCCCAAAAAGCAGGATACAAGCCTGAGTCTCCTTGGTGTTGATTTCGTCACCGGAATGTACATGTGGTTGATGAATTCCTTGATGGAGATAGCTAACAGAATGGTGCAAATTATGGGGGATGAAATTGAAACCTAGCAAAACTGTAGGATTTTAAGTCTAGGACAGTGGTTCCTTAACATGGGTATCTTTATATTGACATTCTCTTTATATACAAATCATTTAAAATTCTAGGTATGATTTTTAATTCAAAATTACTTTGACAAGTAAATCGGGTCTATTTCTTAGTCATCTGCTCACAAAAAATTTTTCTATCAAGAATGTCTTTAAAAGAATTGTGATCAATCTATCTAGAGGAAAATTTTCACCTGTTTTGAGGATAATTTTCCTGTGTTCTTCAGCCGCTTATTCTCATCTTAATTTGTCAGTTGTCTAGAAGTTTTATTCCAGCTGTGATCATATTGTGGGACTTGTTGCAAATTTTTTAATTGTTCAATACGTTCAGATGGCATTTTCTTACCTTTTGAAAGACTGATCTTGAAATAAATTATTTTTTATTCACTACCTTTTGTATAAGGTTTTGTCATTTCCTTGCTTTCTTTCTTCAGTGAGCAGCTCTCCTTGTTGAAGCATTTGGACATGCAAAATCCTGCTTTTCTTACTAGGGGTGTTACTTGGCTAGTTATATAAATGATTGAGTGATGCTGGGCAAGGCAAAATTAATTTTGCAGAAAATATTGCTGTTTAACCAAATAATAATAATAGTAAGTCCGTAAAAACTTGAACTACCCTCTTAAAGAATTAAAGTCTTGCCATCTATAACCTTCCTATCAAGTAAACTAGATATATCAATAAACTGACTGCATACCTGCTTCAGTTTTAATGGAACATGGAAAAAGTCCCTTTTTAAATCATCAAAGTCCTTTTGAAAACAAGATCAAACTCATCTCACCAAATTTTAAGAATTAATGAGGAAAAATTTTCCTCGTGTAAGTTGATCACTTTTATAAGAAATGCAATAGACAACAAATTTTAAACGAGATTGCAGCCCATTGACCAAATCAAATCACATATCAATGAATGTAGATATAACCTTGTTTTGATATTAATTATTGTAATCCTCTTTCATTCCTATGAAGAAACCCAAGAAAGAGAGGGCTCATAGGATAAAAATTTTTGGGCTCCTTATCATTACATTTCCAATTTTGAGGGCTAAAATGTCATTGTTGACACCGAATTGTTAATAAGTCATTGTCTATAATCTATTGCAGAATTAAATCTTTCCTTTTTTTCAGGTTGCAGAATTACATAAGTAAAGTTCTCAATGTAAAATCTGGCATATTTTGGCAGTTTTTACCAAGAATTGGTACACTTCAGAAGAGCTCTCGTTGGGTGTTACCGAGCAGCATATTAATTGAATGGGACTTGAAAACTCCATTTTGAGGCCATAGTTGAGTCGTAAACATTATGAAAGCCTATTTCATATTAAAGTACAGTACAGTACTGCACAGGTATGTAAGACTGATCTTTTGTAAAACTCCACCAATTACATTCTATTCCAAGTTTTAGTTTGTCCATCAATTAGCAGAATAAGAAATTAGCATGGATGATTTAAAAAAAGAAATCATTGAAAGCAAAATGATTTTTGGTGAAAATTTTATATAACTTCACCAATTATATTATACTTTTTAGTTTTAGTATTAGTTATAGTTTGTCCATCAATTATCTGAATGATAAGGAATTAGCATATATGATTTTGAGAAATTAACTTGCTAATGAAGTATAAAATATTTGCATTAAAAATGGAAGCAAAAATTTCATCATTCAAGCTGAAATTATTTTTTGTGATATAAAGATCTTGATTTTGTAAACCCTGTTAGGCCTACATCACTAACATAGTTGTGTATTTAAAACAACTAGCCATTCTTTAATACATTTATTATCTTCGTAATGTCTACAGTACCAAAGGAAATTTTTAAGGCCCCAAAAGTTCACAATTTTATGTGTTTTTGAGTGTGAAGATTGACCATACAATAATGTACAGTATAGGGATTATTCTACATTAAGGAATTTTTCTTTCATATGTTAAAATGCCTAATATAATTTTCTTAAATGTTTAGCAATAACTAGTAAAGTTGGATTTTTTATACAGATTTTTAAACTATTCCAATTTAGAGGAAAGTACAGTAATAAATCTTTTCAAAAAGTTCAAAACTCAGAAAGAAAGCATACTTAAGTTTAGCCATTAACTGATTTATTGATCAGGTTTTCCAGTATTAGAAGTCTTCTATGGAAAAAGAAATGCTAACTTTTCCATCGCACATTTTCAATTTAGTTACTGTGTTATTTTCAATAATGTTTTTTTCTATTTACTTACCATCTATATATTACAAATATCAAATACTTTACAAAATATAAGTTATTTTGGTTTTGACTAAAACTATTGCACTTCGTTAGGAGTAGACAGGATTATATCATTCAGGATAATTAACCAGAACAATGCAGTATGTGTGTTATCTACTGAGGCTGAAGTGGCTTCAATAATCCATGATGTAATTCTGAAGATTTTCCCGATAAGGCAGTAGCCATTGCAGAAGAAAAATTATATCCATTAACTTAATATGGGAAAATTATTTTCTAGTCATGAAACTTGACTATCACTAGGACCAAGAAGTTTTAGTACAAAAATGTATAAAAGGGATTGCCAGTTACAAGGGTCAAGAATATCTACTTTCTACTAAATAGGGTAAAGACAAGCTCATAGAGATTAGCATTACCATAAGAGCTGAAAGGAAAAAAAAAAAAAAAAAAAAAAAAAAAGCAGCCAAAGTTAACCAAAGTCTCACCTTGGGTCAATAAAAGTAATGGAAATGTGAACAGGTTCTGAGGTGAATAACTGATTCACAATTGTACAAGAGAAAATGGCTGGCACTTTTTCAACCTTCCATGCATCAAGTAGAGAATATTGCATAGTCAAATAAACACAAGCTCAAGATAGAACTGTTGGAGATAATAAATCCACAGATGCACAGAATTTGAGGTGCTAGAAGCTGTGGCAAAGAGTTGATAAAGCGCATATTGGTATGCAGAATATTACCAGAGTACTGTAGTGATAGGAAGGCTGTAATAGGACAGTGTTAAAGGGAAGGTTAGAACTAGAATTTATCCACTTAACAGAACAGTAACCTAACAACAGTGTACTGTACACATACCACTTCAAACTAGGTGCAATGGTATTGGTAAATATGTTAAGGTTGTTACTTATAAAAATACAGATTAAGTATATATATACACCGTTGAAATAATTACGTACTGTATTTTAATTTAAAGTTCTGCTAATTGGTTATCATCTGCTAATTGATTATCATACTAACTGACAAGCTCAGCGAGAAATTTTTTTTTTTTTTTTTTTTTTTTTTTTTTTTTTTTTTTTTTTTATTCAATACAGTACTAGGAGTAACTAACTCTATTTTTTTTTATTCAATACAGTACTAGGAGTAACTAACTCTAGCAAAGAAAACTATATTTAATAGTATTTATTATTATATTTATCATTAAAGTTTTTGCATATTATATAATTATCTTAATTTTGGAAGAAATAAAGGTCACTTAATAGAAAATGTAAAAAATTTACATAGCCATATCTATGCACCTTTTCAAAATGTCGCATACATCTGGAAATATATAATCTATTGACTCTAGTTGTATTAATAAATAATAAAATTAGATTTCCATAATAATAAAAAATTACTTAAAAGGTCTATAAAAAGGCTTGTTGAAAAATTCAAAACTTCTAATAACTAGTTACATATTGTTATAATCGGTTACAATTAATGTAGAATCTTGCACATTTAAAGTGTAAAATTGTAAAATAAACAAATCCTTGGAATCACATTATCAGTGAGGATATATAAGAAATTTATAACTTAAGCTTATTAAACTTTCAGCTATTCTGTACTGAAAATTTACTTTGCTTAATATTTTAAAACACAATTAATTTTAAAACCACCACAATTATTTTTCTTCCAAGATGCCCTAAGCACACCCATCAAAATCTGCCTACATTACAACCACATTCCTCCACAAAACTCTATTTGATAATGTATTACTATAAAAATAAATATTTATCAAGGAAAAAGTAACTGCTAAAGTTAGTTGATAGTTATGGAATGAATGGAGATATCACAGTTATTGGGAACAGTTTCCAATAACAATTAGACAAATTTGATCGATAATACATTTATCTATATTACATAAATAGTCTATCATAAAACAATGAAACTACCAAATAACAATTCATAAATAATAAAAGTAAATAAAAACTTAAGGTGAACTATATATTGTGACCATAACAACTAAGTAATATTATTATAGAAATTATGAATGAAAACTTCTAAACTTGATTTACATACCATTTTAAATATCAAATCACATAAAACCATCGGTAATTCATTAATACTTGCTTGCAAGTAACCCCTAACATAAATAGAATTCACTTCAAAATAGGAAATGACTAAAGATTTTAAAAATCTCCATAGAAATGTTATTACTTAGGCATCGTAAGTTGATGCAGACACATTTCCACCAGTTCCGGTCCAGTTGGTGTGGTGGAATTTTCCAGGTGCGTCTGCTAGCTCGTAGGTGTGGGCTCCAAAGTAATCTCGTTGGGCCTGTAATGTTTATAAAGTTTTTAGATATATTTATAATAATAATGTTAGTTTAAAAATACAATTCATTAACCCTTAGCTTGATCCACCTTATGTTTTCATAAGCTTTCAAAATTGTACAGTTTCAATATTATGGTAGTATTTTTAATTTGCTTTTTTAGCTAATAGATATGCACACAGCAAATATTTGGATGATAAACATGAAGTAATTTTGGATTGTGCTATAAATGACTTGGAACTAATGCCAGGCATAAAATATAGTTGATGATACATGGACACATATTATGGAAACTTTACAATTATATCCATACTGTAGTGTGTGTTCTAGCTATTTAGAATTCTTAAGATCTTCGTAAACATTATTGTAAGGGTAATAATTTTCTCATTTTCCTAACAATATTAATTATAGCCAGTGCTCTTTTTAGATGTAAAAAGGGCACAGCTCTTTTATTTTTATCTTTTACTAAAATCAGTTTATATATATAAACATTAATTTAAATCAATTTGTGGTTTTGCCACAGAGAAAAATAAGTATACACTTTGTTACTATGAAGGTGTTTACTTTGGTAACAAATTGACATATAAAATGCTGTTTGTCAAATTTTATATATATTCATACTATTAAACCATATGTCTTGTCTTTATATAATGACATAAAATGTTTCTGAATTGATAAAAATTTTCTTTATGGGCTGCATTATACAGTACTATATTGGAGCACTCTCTCATAAGAAATATATACTATAGTCTAGTTATTATTTGTAAAATTGTAATGAATGTTTTTCTAAAAAAAATTATTATTTCAGATGATGAATATCTTTTGTTGGACAGTACAAAATACTGTACTATAACGAAGAACAAAATAATGACATGCTTGGACAGTAGATAGGTTTTTGAAAACTTTAAATGGTGTTTTCATACTATCTACCATTTAGAGTATACAAAGGAAAACATAACTAAAGACCTGGAATTATGATGGACCAAAGATTAGAATACACTGGCAGAAAGAGGGGTGAAACTGCAGGATAACAATACCCTCCCAAAATTGGGGAGTGAATCAGCAGCAATAGGACCAAAATCTGCCAGAAAAGGGGGGAAGGGTGAGGAAGCAGAAGGTTCAAAAGGAGGAGGTGCAGTAGCTAAATAAAAGGACCAAAACCTGCAAAAAGTAATGAAGCAGCCAGAGAAAGGACGAAAAAACCATGAACGTGGGCGACGCAGAGAAAAAGAGCACCAATACCCTTAAAAAGGGGGGTGAAGCAGGCAAAAAGAGGACCAAAACACTCCAAAAAGGGGGGTGAAGCCACCGAAAAGAGGACCAAAACAAACCCAAAATTGAGGGTGAAGCAGCCGAAAAGAGGACCAAAACCAACCTGAAAAGGGGGTGAAGCATCCGAGAAGAGGACCAAAACCAACCCAAAAAGGGGGGTGAAGCAGCCGAAAAGAGGACCAAACCCCCCCAAAAAGGGGGGTGAAGCCGCCGAAAAGAGGACCAAAACCTCCCCAAAAAGAGGGCGAAGCAGCCGAAAAGAGGACCAAACCCCCCCCCCCAAAAAGGAGGTGTGAAGCAGCTGAAAAGAGGACCAAAACCTCCCCAAAAAGAGGGTGAAGCAGCCGAAAAGAGGACCAAAACCCCCCCAAAAAAGGGGGGTGAAGCAGCCGAAAAGAGGACCAAAACCCCCCCAAAAAGGGGGGTGAAGCAGCCGAAAAGAGGACCAAAACCCCCCAAAAAAGGGGGTGAAGCAGCCGAAAAGAGGACCAAAACCCCCCCAAAAAGAGGGTGAAGCAGCCGAAAAGAGGACCAAAACCCCCCCCCAAAGAAAGGGGGGTGAAGCAGCCGAAAAGAGGACCAAAACCCCCCCAAAGGAAGGAGAGTGACTCAGCCGAAAAGAGGACCAAAACCCCCCCCCAAGGAAGATGGTGAAGCAGCCAAAAAGATGACCAAAACCCTGCAAAAAGGGGGGGCGAAGCAGCTGAAATGAGGATCAAAACCACCCAAAAAAGGGGGGTGAACCAGCCGAAGAGGACCAAAATCCCCCCAAAAAAGGGAGGTGAAGCAGCTGCGACGAGGACCAAAACCCCCCCAAAAAGGGAGGTGAAGCAGCTGCGACGAGGACCAAAACCCCCCCAAAAAGGGGAGTGAAGCAGCTGTGACGAGGACCAAAACCCCCCCAAAAAGGGGGGTGAAGCAGCCGAAAACACCAAACCCCCCCAAAAAGGGGTGAAAAAGCCAAAAAGAGGACCAAAATCCCTACTAAAAAGGAGGGTAAAGCAGCCAAAAAGAGGACCAAAACCCCCCCAAAAAGGGGGATGAAGCAGCCAAAAAGAGGACCAAAACCCCCCCAAAAAGGGGGATGAAGCAGCCGAAAAGAGGACCAAAACCCCCCCAAAAAAGGGGGATAAAGCAGCCGAAAAGAGGACCAAAACCCCCCCAAAAAAGGGGGATAAAGCAGCCGAAAAGAGGACCAAACCCCCCCAAAAAGGGGGTGAAGCAGCCAAAAAGAGGATCAAAACCTCCCCAAAAAGGGGATGAAGCAGCCAAAAAGAGGACCAAAACCCCCCAAAAAGGGGATGAAGCAGCCAAAAAGAGGACCAAAACCCCCCCCAAAAAGGGGATGAAGCAGCCGAAAAAGAGGACCAAAACCCCCCCAACAAGGGGGGTGAAGCAGCCGAAAAGAGGACCAAACCCCCCAAAAAGGGGGTGAAGCAGCCGAAGAGAGGAAAAAAAACCCCCAAAAAGGGGGGTGAAGCAGCCGAAGAGGAAAAAAAACCCCCAAAAAGGGGGGTGAAGCAGCCGAAGAGGAAAATAAACCCCCCAAAAAGGGGGGTGAAGCAGCCGAAAAGAGGACGAAAACCCCCCAAAAAGGGGGTGAAGTAGCCGAAAAGAGGACGAAAACCCCCCCAAAAAGGGGGGTGGAGCAGCTGAAAAGAGGACGAAAACACCCCAAAAAGGGGGGTGAAGCAGCTGAAAAGAGGACGAAAACACCCCAAAAAGGGGGGTGAAGCAGCCGAAAAGAGGACGAAAACCTCCCAAAAAGGGGGTAAAGCAGCCGAAAACCTCCCCCCAAAAAGGGGGGTGACGCAGACGAAAAGAGGTCGAAAACCCCCCCAAAAAGGGGGGTGAAGTAGCCGAAAAGAGAACCAAGACCCCCCCAAAAAGGAGGGTGAAGTAGCCGAAAAGAGGACCAAGACCCCCCAAAATGGAAGCAGCCAAAAAAGAGGACCAAAACCCCCCAAAAAGGGGGTGAAGCAGCCGAAAAGAGGACCAAACCCACAAAGAGGGAAGGGGGGTGACACAGCCGAAAAGAGGACCAAAACCAAGAGGCCAAAAAGAGGACCAAAACCCCCGCCCCCCAAAAAAGGGGGATGAAGCAGCCAAAAAGAGGACCAAAACCAACACAAAAAGGGGGGTGAAGCAGCCGAAAAGAGGACCAAAACCCAACCCAAAAAGGGGGTGAAGCAGCCGGAAAGAGGACCAAACCCCCCAAAAAGGGAGGTGAAGCAGCCGAAA
>NC_090753.1:51947170-51984670 GCF_036898095.1 Palaemon carinicauda
ACAAAAAGGGGGGGTGAAGCAGCCGAAAAGAGGACCAAAACCCCCCAAAAAGGGGGGTGAAGCAGCCGAAAAGACGACCAAAACCCCCACAAAAAGGGAGGTGAAGCAGCCGAAAAGACGACCAAAACCCCCACAAAAAGGGAGTGAAGCAGCCGAAAAGAGGACCAAAACCCCCCACAAAAAGGGAGGTGAAGTAGCCAAAAAGAGGACCAAAACCCCCCCCAAAAAGGGAGGTGAAGCAGCCGAAAAGAGGACCAAAACCCCCCCAAAAAGGGAGGTGAAGCAGCCAAAAAGAGGGACCAAAACCCCCCCAAAAAGGGGGATGAAGCACCCAAAAAGAGGACCAAAACCCCCACAAAAAGGGGGGTGAAGCAGCCGAAAAGAGGACAAAAACCCCCAAAAAGGAGGGTGAAGCAGCCAAAAAGAGGACCAAAACCTCCCCCAAAAATGGGGGTGAAGCAGACGAAAAGAGGTCGAAAACCCCCTCAAAAAGGGGGGTGAAGTAGCCGAAAAGAGGACTAAGACCCCCCAAAAAGGAGGGTGAGGTAGCCGAAAAGAGGACCAAAACCCCCCAAAATGGAAGCAGCCAAAAAAGAGGACCAAAACCCCCCCAAAAAGGGGGTGAAGCAGCCGAAAAGAGGACCAAACCCCCAAAAAGGGAAGGGGGGGTGACACAGCTGAAAAGAGGACCAAAACCAAGAGGCCAAAAAGAGGACCAAAACCCCCGCCCCCCAAAAAAGGGGGGATGAAGCAGCCAAAAAGAGGACCAAAACCAACACAAAAAAGGGGGGTGAAGCAGCCGAAAAGAGGACCAAAACCAACCCAAAAAGGGGGGTGAAGCAGCCGGAAAGAGGACCAAACCCCCCCAAAAAGGGAGGTGAAGCAGCCGAAAAGAGGACCAAAACCCCCCCAAAAAGGGGGGTGAAGCAGCCGAAAAGAGGACCAAAACCCCCCCAAAAAGGGGGGTGAAGCAGCCAAAAAGAGGACAAAACCCCCCTAAAAAGGGTGGTAAAGCAGCCGAAAAGAGGACCAAAACCCCCCAAAAAGGGGGGTGAAGCAGTCGAAAAGAGGACCAAAACCCCCCAAAAAGGGGGTGAAGCAGCCAAAGAGGACCAAAACCCCCCAAAAAGGGGGTGAAGCAGCCAAAAAGAGGACCAAAACCCCCCCAAAAAGGGGGCGAAGCAGCCGAAAAGAAGACCACAACCCCCCCAAAAAGGGGGGTGAAGCAGCCAAAAAGAGGACCAAAAACCCCCCAAAAAGGGGATGAAGCAGCCAAAAAGAGGACCAAAACCCCCCAAAAAGGGGATGAAGCAGCCAAAAAGAGGACCAAAACTCCCCAAAAAGGTAGTGAAGCAGCCAAAAAGAGGACCAAAACCCCCAAAAAGGGAGTGAAGCAGCCAAAAAGAGGACCAAAACCCCCTCAAAAAGAGGGGTGAAGCAGCCGAAAAGAGGACCAAAACCCCTCTCAAAAAGGGGGGTGAAGCAGCCTAAAAGAGGACCAAAACGCCCACAAAAAGGGGGGTGAAGCAGCTGAAACGAGGACCAAACCACCCCCAAAAAGAGGGGTGAAGCAGCCGAAAAGAGGACCAAAACCCCCCCAAAAAGTGGGGTGAAGCAGCCGAAAAGAGGACCAAAACCCCCCCAAAAAGGGGGATGAAGCAGCCGAAAAGAGGACCAAAACCCCCCCCCCAAAAAGGAGGTGAAGCAGCCGAAAAGAGGACCAAAACCCCCCCCCCAAAAAGGAGGTGAAGCAGCCGAAAAGAGGACCAAAACCCCCCAAAAAGGGGGTGAAGCAGCCAAAAAGAGGACCAAAACCCCCCCAAAAAGGGGGTGAAGCAGACGAAAAGAGGACCAAAACCCCCCAATAAGGGGGGTGAAGCAGCCGAAAAGAGGACCAAAACCCCCCAATAAGGGGGGTGAAGCAGCCAAAAAGAGGACCAAAACCCCCCCAATAAGGGGGGTGAAGCAGCCGAAAAGAGGACCAAAACCCCCCCAATAAGGGGGGTGAAGCAGCCGAAAAGAGGACCAAAACCCCCCCAAAAAAGGGGGGTGAAGGCAGCCGAAAAGACCAAAACCCCCCCAAAAAGGGGGTGAAGCAGCCGAAAAGAGGACCAAAACCCCCCCAAAAAGGGGGGTGAAGCAGCCGAAAAGAGGACCAAAACCCCCCCCAAAATGGGGGGTGAAGCAGCCGAAAAGAGGACCAAAACCCCCCAAAAAAAGGGGGTGAAGCAGCCGAAAAGAGGACCAAACCCCCCCAAAAAGGGGGTGAAGCAGCCGAAAAGAGGACCAAAACCCCCCTAAAAAGGGAGGTAAAGCAGCCGAAAAGAGGACCAAAACCCCCCTAAAAAGGGAGGTAAAGCAGCCGAAAAGAGGACCAAAACCCCCTAAAAAGGGAGGTAAAGCAGCCCGAAAAGAGGACCAAAACCCCCCAAAAAGGGGGGTGAAGCAGTCGAAAAGAGGACCAAAACCCCCCCAAAAAGGGGGGTGAAGCAGCCGAAAAGAGGACCACAACCCCCCAAAAAGGGGGTGAAGCAGCCAAAAAGAGGACCAAAAACCCCCCAAAAAGGGGGTGAAGCAGCCAAAAAGAGGACCAAAAACCCCCCCAAAAAGGAGGTGAAGCAGTCAAAAAAAGGACCAAAAACCCCCCTCAAAAAGGGGGTGAAGCAGCTGAAAAGAGGACCAAAACCCCCCTCAAAAAGGGGGGGTGAAGCAGCCAAAAAGAGGACCAAAACGCCCACAAAAAGGGGGGTGAAGCAGCTGAAACGAGGACCAAACCACCCACAAAAAGGGGGGGTGAAGCAGCCGAAAAGAGGACCAAAACCCCCCAAAAAGGGGGGTGAAGCAGCCGAAAAGACGACCCAAAACCCCCACAAAAAGGGAGGTGAAGCAGCCGAAAAGACGACCAAAACCTCCACAAAAAGGGAGGTGAAGCAGCCGAAAAGAGGACCAAAACCCCCACAAAAAGGGAGGTGAAGTAGCCAAAAAGAGGACCAAAACCCCCCCAAAAAGGGAGGTGAAGCAGCCAAAAAGAGGACCAAAACCCCCCCAAAAAGGGAGGTGAAGCAGCCAAAAGAGGACCAAAACCCCCCCAAAAAGGGAGGTGAAGCAGCCAAAAAGAGGACCAAAACCCCCCCCAAAAAGGGGGATGAAGCACCCAAAAAGACGACCAAAAAACCCCACAAAAAGGGGGGTGAAGCAGCCGAAAAGAGGACAAAAACCCCCCAAAAAGGAGGGTGAAGCAGCCAAAAAGAGGACCAAAACCTCCCCCCAAAAATGGGGGTGAAGCAGACGAAAAGAGGTCGAAAACCCCCCCAAAAAGGGGGGTGAAGTAGCCGAAAAGAGGACCTAGACCCCCCAAAAAGGGGGGGTGAAAGTAGCCGAAAAGAGGACCAAAACCAAGCAGCCGAAAAGAGGACCAAAACCCCCACCCCCCAAAAAAGGGGGATGAAGCAGCCAAGAAGAGGACCAAAACCAACCCAAAAAGGGGGGTGAAGCAGCCGAAAAGAGGACCAAAACCAACCCAAAAAGGGGGGGTGAAGCAGCCGAAAAGAGGACCAAAACCCCCCCCAAAAAGGGGGTGAAGCAGCCGAAAAGAGGACCAAATCCCCCCAAAAAGGGGGGGTGAAGCAGCCGAAAAGAGGACCAAACCCCTTTAAAAGGGGGGGGGTAAAGCAGCCGAAAAGAGGAACAAAACCCCCTAAAAAGGGGGGTGAAGCAGCCGAAAAGAGGACCAAAACCCCTAATAAGGGGGGTGAAGCAGCCGAAAAGAGGACCAAAACCCCCCAAAACGGGGGGTGAAGCAGTCGAAAAGAGGACCAAAACCCCCCAAAAAGGGGATGAAGCAGCCGAAAAGAGGACCAAAACCCCCCCAAAAAAGGGGTGAAGCAGCCGAAAAGAGGACCAAAAACCACCCCAAAAAGGGGTGAAGCAGCCGAAAAGAGGACCAAAACCCCCCAATAAGGAGGGTGAAGCAGCCGAAAAGACGACCAAAACCCCCACAAAAAAGGGAGGTGAAGCAGCCGAAAAGACGACCAAAACCTCCACAAAAAGGGAGGTGAAGCAGCCGAAAAGAGGACCAAAACCCCCCACAAAAAGGGAGGTGAAGTAGCCAAAAAGAGGACCAAAACCCCCCCAAAAAGGGAGGTGAAGCAGCCAAAAAGAGGACCAAAACCCCCCCAAAAAGGGAGGTGAAGCAGCCAAAAAGAGGACCAAAACCCCCCCAAAAAGGGGATGAAGCAGGCAAAAAGAGGACCAAAACCCCCCCTATAAAGGGGTAAAGCAGCCGAAACCCCCAAAACGGGGGGTGAAAGCAGTCGAAAAGAGGACCAAAACCCCCCCAAAAAGGGGATGAAGCAGCCGAAAAGAGGACCAAAACCCCCCCCAAAAAGGGGTGAAGCAGCCAAAAAGAGGACCAAAACCCCCCCAAAAAGGGGGTGAAGCAGCCGAAAACAGGACCAAAACCCCCCCTAAAGGGGGGTGAAGCAGCCAAAAAGAGGACCAAAACCCCCCCAAAAAGGGAGGTGAAGCAGTCAAAAAGAGGACCAAAACCCCCCCAAAAAGGGAGGTGAAGCAGCCAAAAAGAGGACCAAAACCCCCCCAAAAAGGGGATGAAGCAGGCAAAAAGAGGACCAAAACCCCCCTATAAAGGGGTAAAGCAGCCGAAACCCCCAAAACGGGGGGTGAAGCAGTCGAAAAGAGGACCAAAACCCCCCCAAAAAGGGGATGAAGCAGCCGAAAAGAGGACCAAAACCCCCCCAAAAAGGGAGTGAAGCAGCCAAAAAGAGGACCAAAACCCCCCCCCAAAAAGGGGAAGCAGCAGCCAAAAAGGGGAAGCAGCAGTCAAAAAGAGGACCAAACCCCCCCCCCCCAAAAGGGGATGAAGCAGCCAAAAAGAGGACCAAAACCCCCCCCCCCAAAAAGGGGGTGAAGCAGCCGAAAAGAGGACCAAAACCCCCCAAAAAGGGGTGAAGCAGCCGAAAACAGGACCAAAACCCCCCCTAACCCCCCCTAAAGGGGGGTGAAGCAGCCGAAAAGAGGAGCAAAACCCTCCAAAAAGGGGGGGGAAGTAGCTGAAAAGAGGACCAAAACCCCCCCAAAAAGGGGGGTGAAGCAGCCGAAAAGAGGACCCAAACCCCCCAAAAAGTGGAGGGGAAGCAGATGAAGAGGACCAAAATCCTCCAAAAAGGGGGGGTGACTCAGTCAAAGAAAGGACCAAAACCCCCCAAAAAAGGGGGGTGTAGCAGCCAAAGAGAGGATGTAAACCCCCCCCAAAAAGGGGAGTGAAGCCGCCGAAAATAGGATCAAAACCCCCAAAAGGGGGGTGGAGCAGCTGAAAAATAAGACCAAAAGGTGAAGCACCTGAAAAGAGGAGCAAAACCCCCAAATGGGAATGGTGAAGCAGCTGAAAAGAGGATCAACACCCTCCAAAAAGGGGGGGGGAAGTAGCTGAAAAGAGGAGCAAAACCCCCAAATAGGAATGGTGAAGCAGCTGAAAAGAGGATCAACACCCTCCAAAAAGGGGGGGGGGAAGTAGCTGAAAAGAGGAGCAAAACCCCCCAAAAAGAGGAGTGAAACAGTCGGAATAAGGACCTGTGAAGCAGCCGAAAGGGAGGACCTGTGAAGCAGCCGAAAGGGAGGACCTGTGAAGCAGCCGAAAGGGAGGACCTGTGAAGCAGCCGAAAGGGAGG
Source organism: Palaemon carinicauda (assembly GCF_036898095.1). Taxonomy (NCBI): domain Eukaryota; kingdom Metazoa; phylum Arthropoda; class Malacostraca; order Decapoda; family Palaemonidae; genus Palaemon; species Palaemon carinicauda. Next base: position 51,952,858 of record NC_090753.1, read on the forward strand.
ACCTGTGAAGCAGCCGAAAGGGAGGACCTGTGAAGCAGCCGAAAGGGAGGACCTGTGAAGCAGCTGAAAGGGAGGACCTGTGAAGCAGCCGAAAGGGAGGACCTGTGAAGCAGCCGAAAGGGAGGACCTGTGAAGCAGCCGAAAGGGAGGACCTGTGAAGCAGCCGAAAGGGAGGACCTGTGAAGCAGCCGAAAGGGAGGACCTGTGAAGCAGCTGTAAATAGGATCAAAACCCCCCAAAAAGGGAGGGGGAAGCAGCCGAAAAGAGGACCATATCCCTCTAAAATGGGAAAGTGAAGCAGCCAAATAGAGGACCAAAACCTCCCAAAGGGGGGGGGGGGGATGAAGCAGCTAAAAAGGAACAAAACCTTCCCAAAAGACAGGGGGGGGGGTGAAGCAGCCGAAAAGAGGACCAAAACCCCACCGAAAAGTGAACCGGCTGAAAAGAGGACCATAACCCCCAAAAAGGGGAAAAGCATTATCAATATGAGGACTAAACTCCCAAAAGAGGAGGGGTGTTTCAAAAGAAGAACCATAACTCCCCAAAAGGGCAAGTAGCAGTAGGATGAAAAGTCCCCCATAACAGGGGCAGCAACAGCAGTAGGACCTTAACCCACTGGAGGGGGGGTGGGTAGCAGTAGGTCCATAAAATTTCCCTCTCTCTCTGCCGCTGTTTTTTGTTTAAAAAAAAATCTTCAGAAGAGTAGCAGTAGAGTGGATTGACTTTTAAATTATAAAATTTAGGAACTAAACAAGAACTTTCCATCTTAAAAAATGCAACAAGTAGGATAAAACATGAAAATGAAACAGAGATGCTAACACTTTGTTTGTAATGGTTACAAAGAAAGAAGATGAGAGAGGCAACTCAAGACTGGCCTGAAACATCCAACAAACATAACTTGCACAAAGGCTATATATATAAAACTTACAGCTTTATCTAACAATGCAGAGGAAAGGAGCAGAAGAAAGCATGAGAATATCTCAAGATCAGAGAATTCAACCAATTGCATGAAAATATCTCGAGACCAAAGATTTCAATTCATCAAAACCTACACTAACTTGTCAAATAATGTGGATAAAAGAAGTACCTTTATCATATTGTATATATATATTTTAGAGGATGTCATAAATGATTCATAATAAACATCAATTACAAGAGTGATATTTACATAAAATGAAAATTTTTTAAAGTTAGAGCCTGGGTAAATATTTACTACCCATGAGGGGGGGGGGAAGGAGGAAAAATATTCCAGAAATTCTATATTAAAAGTGTCATTAACTTTAACAAAGGGGGACACTGAAAATTAAGGAAAAAAAATAACAAGAACTGTACTGTTACAATAGCAAAGTTGTTTTACCATTTGGCTTAAAAAAAAAGAAATTTCCTACTACAGTATTTGTAACTTAATTTGGTTCAATAATAAAACTTATGAAAGCTAGATTTGCATTTATTACACTTTTTAAAAAGATTCTGCAGCACTTGTTTTATAGAAATCAACCAATTGATCAACAATGAGCAACACTATTTTCAATGTATCATAATCAACATGTTTGATACTTAACAAAAGACTGTTTCAATGAAAAATACTTAGAATGTGTACTACACTATACTGTATAGTCAAAAGCATTCATTAGGAAAAAATCTGACAATACCTTTTAAATAAGAAAACGTCTGAATAAATAAATGCACAGTGCATGTTCCCCAAATGAAGATGGGATGTATTACAGATGGTTCAGAGTTCCGAATTGGCATGTATATCTGTTTCAGAAGTTATATAACCACCTGATAACTTAAGAAATTTGAGGATTGTTAAGCCAAACAGAATACATCTTAGTTAGAGGAGTAGACAAAAAACAATTTGATGAACGGTACGGTAATTTTGGAGGAAGCATGCATTCAACAATATATAGACTGGTGGTCATGGATTTTAAAATGTGAGGTAGAAAACTCAAGAAGAGAAAAATCTAGAATTAAGCTTTAGGACCTTAAAGGAGAACAGTGTGTGCAATTTAGGAGGTTGTGAGAGAAAGCCAACTGGAAAGGTTGAACTTGGAGAGTGGACAGAGTAACAGGTGAAAAATATCTTAAGTGGATATGAAAGAAATATGTGTAAGGGCAACAACAGAGGAGCAGATATGGTGTGGTGCAAGAGAATCGGTTAAAAGAAAATGTAAAGGTATTTACAGACTGGGAAAGTGAAGCAGGCACAGTGTAGAGGAACATTAGAGAGGAGATAAAACATTCAAAGAGGAAATGTACATAAAGCTATTGGAAGAGTGGTAAAGAAATTAAATAAAAGCTAAGGACAAGGAAGGGTTAAAGATCCCAAAAATTTCAAACTTTAGGAAAAGGCAGACAGGATTCATGGCAACTGCAAGTCATCAAGGACAGAGATGAAAATATATTGCATAGGGATGAAAACATTAAGAAATACGGAGAGAATATTTTGAACAACTATTGGGTACTGAAAATGAAAGAGAGGAGCCAAGAGAAGTACAAAGGGTGGAGGGGTAAGTGATGCAGATATGGAATACAGAAGTAAAGTGGGAATTGAGTAAAATGAAAAATAGCAAAGCACCAGGTTTATTAATGTTTCAAATTGAAATGGTCAAGGTACTAGCTAAAGAAGGGAAAGAATGTATGATAGATTAATGTGATAGAGCAATATGGGAAGAAGAAATTATGCCTAAAGACTGGGAAGAGAGTTTTGATGGTATCTATATCTGAGCAGAAAGGCAATGTCATGTTATGTGTTATCTACATGGAAATAAAACTAACAGAGCATGGTTTGAAAGTTTTTGAGAGAGTACTAGATGAGAGAGTGAGATTGTAAATATTGGAAAACAGCAATATGGATTCATGAGGGGGAGAGGGACTGTGGATGCCATCTTTTAGTAACAAAGACTGGTAGAGATGGATTTTAAAATAAGAGGTAGAAAATCCAAGAAGAGAAAGACAAGATCTAGAATTAAGGTTTGGGACCTTAAAGGATGAAAGTGTGAGCAATTTAGGAGGATTGTGAGAGATGACTGGAAAGTTTGAACTTAAGGATTGGACAGGGTAACAGGGTGGAAAATATTTGGCTGGATATGAAATAAATATGTGAAGGGAAAACTGAGGAATTAGTAGGAAGAACCAGCGGATTTGGTGGGTCGAAAGGAGAAAAGTGGTGGTGGTGGGACAGAGAGGTACAAGAATTGGTTAAAAGAAAATCAAAGAATAGAAAGTAAGACAGGCATAGGGAACAGAGGAAGGGTACAGAGAAGAGGAAAAAGATTCTAGGAGGGAAGTAGGTACAGTATAGCTATTAGAAAAGCAGAAGAGCAGTAAATTGAAAGGTTTGCAACAAAGGAAGGAGAAAAGGATATCTAAAATTTCAAAGTTAAGGAAAAGGCAAAGTCAGGACTTGGAACAACTGGTAGTCATCTGGGATAGAGATGGAAATATATTGCATAAGGATGATGACATTAAGGGGAGATGGAGAGAGTATTATTAGCAACTACTGAAAATGAGAATTAGGAGCTGGGAAAAACACAAAGGGTGAACGGGCCAGTGATGGAGACACAGAGTACAGAAGTGAAGCGGCCATTGAGAAGAATGAAGAATGGTAAAGCACCAGGCCCATCAGAGTTTCAAATTTAAATGGTCAAGATACTAATGACAGAGGGGGGGGGGTTGAATGGAAGCTGGATTTGAAAGCAATATGGGAAGAGGAAATAATGCCTAAAGACTGGGAGGAGAAACTGATGGTGACATCATGGAATAAAGTAACTACAGGGGAATTAAAGTAACAGAGCATGGTTTGAAAGTTTTAGAGAGGGTACTTAATGAGAAATTGAGAGAGAGATTGTACTGATTGGGAAACAGCAGTATCGATTCATGAGGGGGAGAGGGACTGTGGATGCCATCTTTATAGTAAGGCAGTTACAGGATAAGAGACTACAGGGAAACCAGAAGCTCTTCTGTTCTTTTGTAGATTTAGAGAAGGTTTATGATAGAATATCAAGAGAAGTTATGTTTCGGTGCTTGAGGAAGAGGAAAGTCCCGGAAAAGTTGGTTAGAATGGTAGAGATGATTTACAAAAGAACAAGGACTAAAGTAATAATAGATTTTGGAAAAACAGAAACCTTTGAAGTTAGTGTTGGATTACATTAGGGGTCAGCTTTAAGCTCGTTTTCATTTGTGTTGGTCTTGGATGTGTTAAGTGAAGGGATCAGAAATGAAGAGTTGTGGGAGTTGCTATATGCAGATGATTTGGTGATTACTGATGAAACAGGTAGAACAATTTAGATACTTGGGATCTACTATAAATCAGGAGGGAGGTCGTGAGGCTGAAGTTCATAATAGGATAAAAGCAGCATGGGGAAAGTGGAGGGAGGTAGCAGGAGTGGTATGTGATAGGAAAATGTCAATCAAGGTAAAAATCAAGATCTATAGCACAGTAATAAGACCAGTGTTTATATTGATCAGAAACTTGAGCTTTAAGATGAAAAGCGGAAGCAAACCTTGAGAGGAAAGAGATTAGAATGCAAAGGTGGATTATGGGAATGTCACTGTTTGAAAGATTGGAAAATGATGAAATAATAAGAATGGCAGGTGAAGTGAAGATGAGGGCTTGGAAGGAAACTGTAAGGGGGAGAAGATCAATAGGAGGCAGAGAATTAGATAGTGAGATAAGGTGAAGGATGATATTGAGAGAAGAGGTTTGGTGAAAGATGCCTTTGGAGAGGGTGCATCAGGCAACCGACCCCTCAATGTAGGGATAATGGTGGGGAAGAAGAAGAGCTACAGGAAAAGAGGCTGGAGGGAAACCAGAAGCATGTCTGTGCCTTAGATCTACGGAAGACTTAGGATAGAATTCCAAGAGAAATTATGTTTTGGTGTGCAAGGAAGAAAAAGGTCCCTGAGAGGTTTGTTAGAATGGATGAGATAATGTACAAAAGAACAGTGTTTTCCCAACAGCTGTTATTACTTTTGTCAGAGACCTTAGAAGTTAGTGTTGGATTATTACAGGGGTCAGCATTTAACCCATTTTCATTTGTGCTGGTTATGGATGTCCTAAGTGAATAGATCAGAAATGAAGAGTTGTGAGAGTTGCTAAAGCATATAATTTGGTGATTACCACTGAAAATGAGGTAGACCTACAGTGAAGGGATGTAGAATGGCAAGAGATTTTGGAGAGAAAATTAAGGGTAAATGTGGATATGACTGAAGTTATAGTAAGCAGTAAGTTAGGTAGAGACAGGATAGCCATACAAGAAAGTAGATGCTCTTGTTATAAAACAGGTGGAACAATTTAGATAGTAAGAGGGAGGATGTGAGGTTGAAGTTGAGAATAGGATAAAAGCAGCCTGGGCCAAGTGGAGGAGGTAATGAGATTGGTATGTGATAAGAAAATCCAAACCAAGCTAATAATCAAGATCTATAGCACAGTAATAACACTAATGTCTATGGATTAGAAATGTGTGTTCTAAGACAAAAAAAGGGGGAAGCAATGCTTGAGAGAACAGAGATGACAATCCTGACGTAGATTATGGGAATATCATTGCTTGAAAGATAAAAAAATTTAGTAAAAGTATGGCAGGCGTAGTAAAGATTATCGAGCTGATAAGAGTGTTGTGACTGAGACTGTGTGGACACTTGTTAAGGATGGATGGTGGGGTGGGAGGAACCTATTAGGGCAGAAGATCAAGAGGGAGGCAGAGAATTTGGATGGCGAGATAAGGTGAGGAATGACATGGAAAGAAGAGGTTTGGTGGAAGAGAATGCAAAGGCATTGGATAGTGTGCATCAGGCAACCGGCCCCCTTTAATGCAAGGATTATGGTGGGAAACATGAAGTCTGCAGGGAAACATGAAGTCTGCATGTGTACTAACCAAAGTGAAAACCGAGACAAAAGACCGAGAACAAGCGAGTAATCAGGAGGCCTCCAATTGTAGCACATGATCCCCTAACTCACGGCTTTTCTCAAACCACATGAAATTAAAGCCCAAAAATTAAAAGAAAGCCAAAATATTGAACAAGTCCATCAATCAATAGGGTGCTTACCTGAATTAGATTGGCAGGAAGTTTAGCTGATCGGTAGCCATCATAGAAGGACAAAGCAGAGGAGAGTGCTGGTGTAGGGATGCCTAGTAAGACTCCTTGGGCTACAACTTGTCTCCATCCTGATTGGCAATTACCAACAGCTTCTTTGAAGAAATTGTCCAGAAGTAGATTAGTCAACTGAGGGTTGTTGTCAAACGCGTCTTTAATTTTGCCGAGGAATACGCTGCCAAAGAAAAATGAATTTTAAGAAAAAATTTAAATAATTTTTATTACTGTCTTCGTGTATGTAGCTATATGATACAGGGAATATTAAAAATTAAGAGATAAACTGTATGTCCACAATGAAAAGTAAAATCACACCAATGACAAATTAGTATTACAGTTTCCTAACCTTCAGTATTGGAAAGATGGGGGATAGTACAGCATAAGCTACAATTTATTCTACAATTTTTCAAGATAAAATTACTGTACAACTTTCAAAATACTTCTACAGTGTGCCAAAGATCTAAACAAAAATTAGGAACTAAACTGTACTACAACACTTATAACATTTTGTTAGTTACCAAACTACTAACTATAATATTCTTACTAAAATACTGTATTACTATCAACAATTATTTTCTTACATCTATTGTTTAACTTTAGATATAAAGTTTTCTCTTTAATTAACTGATAGATCATCACCTGAAATTGAAATCATTAAGGCAGAAAACAAGAATAAATTTTGTTTGTTTAAACACCAATAATAATGGCAAAAGTTACAGTAAGGCACCATATTTTCAGTACTGTAACAAAATTATCTTTTTTGAGCTTACAATTTTTTGAGTTTACAATAAAACTACCCATTCAAAAATGGTGCCCAATGGAATAGGGCAATCACTTCACTGTTTCAATTACTGTACTGTAAATAGCATACTAGAGCATTTGTATGTTGCTAAATAAATTCCCATTTATCATATTAACTAAGTCTTGCCTCCTTAACCCACAGAAAAGATTGAAAGGTAATTTATTAAGGCAATGATAAATTACTTTTTAAAGACCGCTCATGAATGGCAGAAGCAAGGGACAGTCACGATGCCATAGCAAGCACGACAATGCCCTATATACTGAACATATGATCAGCGCCCAAGCCAGGACCAGGGAGAGCCAGGCAATAGCTGCTGATGACTCAGCAGGTAGACGTATAGGCTCTCCCAAACGCCCCATTCTTACCTCATAAGTATGCTGAGGTTGCAGCCACTAAAGGAACTAATGAATTTGAGTGGACCTGAATCTGAGTCTGGCAGTCACCAGGCAGAGGCGTTACCAATATGCCACAACAACTTAAAAGATATTTGTGGCTTGCAAATGTGCCTCTTCATTTTTGTGGCTATGTTTTAAGTACAGTTTGTATTATTGCTAAAAATAAGCTGTAACTACAATACTGTATAATTTTGTCTGCAAGTAATTTCTAATCATTAAATCTTATTTGAAAATTTGTCCTAAGTGACAAAATACAGCTATTTTGATGTACTGAACTGAACACATAAAATCTGAATATTTAATCATAAAATTAAAGTTAAATTAGGGCCACATACCTCCTGATAATACAGCCACCTCTCCACATCAGAGCAATGCCACCATAATTCAAATTCCAGCCAAACTTTGCCGCAGCTTCCCGCAACAACATGAAACCTTGGGCGTATGACACTATCTTGCTAGCATACAAGGCCTGCAAATATTGTAATATGATTAGCAACTCTTTTGTGGAACAGATGCATAACTGGAACATAATTCATCACAAATGGAATTCAAATAAAGTTAATTACTTCTATACTGTACTCTCCTAAGCTCATAAGGCTTCCTTCTAATACTAACTAATAATCAACAATTATCTTGTGTTCCCCATTTCCTCTCTCTGTAATAGCTATGCCCCTCTAGCGGGGTATTGTCTTCATATGGTGGTGAATGGCAATAAGAGTACTAGAGTACACCAACTAGTAACTATTATTTCAAGTCTTTTCATTGATAGTTCATATGGTTGGTAGCTTAGTTTAGTTAAGTAAATTCAGATAGTCTTTTTTATATAATGGGATTATTTAGCTTAATATTAAGAGGGATGTCTTCTTTTGGCTTTGCTAGGCCTTAATGTTTTAAAAGTTCAAGGGGATTATTGCTAGATGATATAAATTAGCAGTTCCTTTGTTTCATGTCCAGGGCAGCTTTGTAATTTAGACAAGCTTGGTGCTAAGTTTGTTAGATTACCAGTTCCTCTTATGAAACGATATGTTCAGCTTATGGCTGACCAAGTTTGCATAAAAAGCTCCAAATATAAAAGATTTTTTTTTTTTTTTGTTCAAGGAAAAATCTCGAGAAAACCAGGCAAGTGGATTACAGCAAGAATGATGATACTTCTGAGGCCATTAACAAACTCAGGAGTTGGTAGTAGTGAACTTCATAAGGGTATTAAGAAATTGGGCAGCTACAGATGAAATCATAGCATGGGTCAAAAACAGAGCTATACGTGCAAAATAAGAGCACATTTGAACCGCAAGTGTAGAGTTAAAAATACAATTTGTAAGACACACCAAAAAAGACAATTTGTAAGACACACCAAAATAAACATTATTAATGCCGAGATCTGAATCCTGGGGAGCCACTGTCCTCAACCTACTTACAATCATACTTTGAGATTTGTTAGGCTTTAAATTCATGCCTCACAATTTGTAACATGCACTAATTTTAGCAACCTCAGATCTACATTTAGGAGATGGAATTGACGCAAAGAGAGTGGCATCACCTGCATATGCAACGAGCTTGTTTGCTAGGCCAAAACACATGTCGTGTGTACATAGTATGAAAAGTAATGGACCGAGAACACTACCCTGGGGAACACCACTAGATATCACATTCCCATATGAACTATGGTGCCCACCAACTACAACTCTTTGCGATCTACTACTTAAAAATTTGGTAATAATGTTAAGAAACGATCCACCCACACCCAACTGTTTGAGTTTGAAAACAAGGGCCTCAGGATTAACACGATCAATGGCTACGCTAAACTCAAGGCCAATCATACGAACTTCCTGACAGCAATCAAGGGATTTCTGTACAGTATTGGAAATTGTAAGAAAGGCATCACATGCTCCAAGGCCTTTATGACAGACAAATTGCAAACTAGGGAACAGATGATAACCTTCAGCAAACCTATTTAGACCTTCAAAAACTTTACATATGGGAGTTATGGAAATTGGGGGGGAATCAGCTGGACTTGAGCTACCACAAACGCATTTACATAATATAGTAACATTATCAATTCTCCATGTGCTAAAATATCCTATTCTTGCTAATTTGCAGAAAATTACAGATAACTCAGGAGTTACGAAACCTGCAGTCTTTATAGAAAACAATGGAAAACTATCATTTGGGTCTACACCTCCAGAAGTATCAAGGGCCATCATGAAAGCTTTAATTTCACAAGCTCGAAAAGCTAAACTACTGTAGTTGGTTTAGTCTCTGGAAAACAGGAATGAGGAAGATCAAGCTTCTCATTACTGTACTCTGCTTACTGTCAAACATATTGGCCAAAGGGTTGCCTTTTCCTTTGGGTAGCAAGTGACCAAGCCATTAGGTTTAATTAAAGGAGGAACTGTTACATCTACACCAAAAAGTGCACAGGGTAGCCCAACACTTATGTTCCTAGGTTGTACCAGAAACGGTTTTTTTATGGTTAAATTGTATTCCTTTCCAGTTGAATCATAAACTCCCTGACCAAAAGCTCTAAGGTGAGTATAGTTATTCCAAGTCAAATCTGGTCTGTTACCCTTCCAAAGATGAAACGGCTCCTGCTTCTCCAAATAAGCAAATCTACAATCATTACTGTACCAGGGTTTGTCATTCACTTAGTACCTTAGCACATGAGAATGGATATGCCTATCAATCGTGTTGACTAGATTCTCATTTAAAGGGACAACAGGCTCAACACTATTATACAACAGTGACCAATTCAAGCTAAAAAGTGCCATTTCAGTCTGCTTGAGATCTTACCTTACACGAGTATGAAATCAAGGCATGATCAGATGTCCCGACTGGAGAACCAACCTTTCTTGTTATAATGACAGGGGAATCAGTGGAAACGAGGTCCAAGCAGTTACCAGACCTATGAGTAGCTTTACTTATAATTTTCTCACAGCCTGATTCAGAGGCAAGTCCAAAGCTCGTAAGTAAGAGAAACAGAATTCAACCACTCCCTATGGTGAGCACTGAAACCAACAACAAAAACAAAAGAGGCCTTTCTAACATCTTGTATCTTAGCCATAATAATAAGAGGACAAAGAATCATTCATGTCTGGATTCCTGTAGATTAAAAACAAACTTTTATTACCTGAATCTCATGACATCCATATTCATGGCAGGACTTATGAGAAGCAGGGTATTCAGTCATTACATACACCACCATTCCTCTGTCCCTATGAATGGCATCCTATTTCAAAATTATTGTTTTTTTAAAACCAGTTACAGGGAGCCCAGAAGAGTCCCTCAAATCTAACCAAAGTTTCTGAGCCCAAAAGAATATACTGTCTTGGCACAACTATAAGGTCTTGAATATTTTCATGCAGACCATAAATATTGCAATACAGTAATCAACACTGATGAAGTCTAGGATGTACTAGTCCCAGATTTTGCTCAGTGTCTGCAGATAAGATCAGAATTAATGGTAATAAAAAGATGAATCATACTTATAAGCTAACTTACGAATAATGATTAACAAAAACAATATGTACAGAAATGTTTATAAAATGATTGATAAAACCCATATACTAAAGTTCAAAAGTCAGAAAAATTGGTTAACATGGCATACCTGATACATAACGCAAGGCTAAATACCTTCCAGGATAGCCACTTCAACTAAGGGGAGGACAGTAAGGAGGGTTTTGAAAAGAAACAGGTAAGGAAAAGACAACCTCTTGATAAACCACCAGGCATCCATAGCCATTCTATTAAGCCTGTTCATCATACCATTTAAAAAAATAAAAAACAAGAGGAAGAGAAATAATATAGAATAGTGTGTCTGAGTGTAATCTCAAGCATCAGAACTCCATCCCATGACAGTAGAATATCATGATACAAAGGCTATGGCACTGCCCACGACTAGAGATCATTAGTTTGACTTTGGAGTGTCCTTCTCCTAGAAGAGCAGCTTGCCATAGCTAAAGTCTCTCTTCTACCCTTATGAAGAGGAAAGTAGCCACTGAACAACTACAGACCAGTAGTGAACCTTTTATGTCAAAAAGAATTGTTTGGTAATCTCAGTGTTGTCAAGTGTACGAAGACAGAAGAGAATGCATAAAGAATAGGAAAGACTATTCTGTGTATGTTTAGGTAAAGGAAAATATGAATTGTAACCAGAGTGAGGGATCCAACGTACTATCTGGTTAATCAAAGGACTCAATAACTCTCTAGCGGTAGTATCTCAACGGGTGGCTGATGCCCTGGTCAACGTACTACCGACACTTTAAAGGTTTAAAGGCCGCTCATGAATGGTAGGGGCAAGAGACAGTGACATTGCCCTATCGAGCAGGACAATGCCCTAGAGACTGACCATACAATATATACATATGATCAGTGCCAAGCCACCTCTCCACCAAAGCTAGGACCATGGAGGGCCAGGCAATGGCTGCTAATGACTCGGCAGATAGAACTATAAGCTCCCCAAACCCTCCATCCTTATATCACAAGGATGGTGAGGCTGCAACAACCAAAGGAACTAACGAGTTTGAGCGCGACTCAAACCCCAGTCTGGCGTTCACCAGACAGGGAGTATAATCATCATTATTACTTGCTAAGCTACACTCCTAGATGGAAAAGCAGGATGCTATAAACCCAGGGGCTCCAACCAGGAAAATACCCCACTGAGGAAAGGCAGCAAGGAAAACTAAAATATTTTAAGAACAGTAACAACATTAAAAAATATTTCCTATATAAACTATAAAAACTAACAAAGCAAGAGGAACAGGAATAAGATAGAATATTGTGCCCGAGTGTACCCTCGAGCAAGAGAACTCTAACCCTAGACAGTGTACAGAGACTATGGCGCTACCCAAGAATAAAGAACACTGGTTTGATTTTGGAGTGTCCTTCTAGAAGAGGTGCTTACCATAACTAAAGTCTCTTCTACCCTTACCTAGAGGAAAGTGGCCCATGAAAAATTACAGTGCAGTAGTTAACCCCTTGAGAGAAGAAGAATTGTTTGATAATCTTAGTGTTTTCAGGTGTATAAGGACGGGGGAGAATATGTAAAGAATATTCCAGATTATTCGGTATATGTGTAGGCAAAGGGAAAATAAACTGTAACCACCGAGAAGGATCCAGTGTAGTACTGTCTGGCCAGTCAAAGGACCTATAACTCTCGAGCGGTAGTATCTCAACGGGTGGCTGGTGCCCTGGCCAACCTACAACCTGACATTGGCCACCACAATCTTTAACTTGAGCACTATAAATTGGCAATGTAATAAACTGTAGGAATCTCTGATCACTATACAATGTTTGAGACATAAAATTAACCTCAACATAACAGACATTACCTTCATGTTCATTTAGGTTTTAACAATACAAGCCTTGAATAATAATCTGAACATGGATTACTGTAAAACTTAAGTAACTAAAGAAAGATTGCATATTCTACTTACTATACCTAATAAAATGTTAAGAAAGTCCTACCTTTCTAATATTTTCGATAAACTCCTGCTTGTCACCTTCGTATTTTGTACCTTCAGGACCGACTAGAATGTCACTAGCTTTTACACGTTCATCCTGTAATGGAATTTTAGGGTTAAAACAGAATAATGTTACAGTTCAAATAAATGCACTTTGTACTCGGATAATTAGCATTGTACAGTATTTACAGTACCGACAAAGATATACAGATAAAAATAGTTGCAAGAAAAACAAAATTTGTATAGTATTATATGCAAAGAATGATTAGACTGCAATAATTCATCTCCATCTAATCAGTGCCCTGAGGTTGATGAACATGATGAAAATTTGCTTTGGAACATGAAATATGTACATGTGTATATATAGTATATAACTACACTATGTGGTTGCATTCCTCTTTCAGAACTCAAAAATTTCATTAAGGAAAAAGAAAGAATCCAAGTTTGTTAATCAACTTAAAGAAAAGGTCGTCTATGACCTAACATAGTATTGTGGGAATTAATGGATTAAGTGTATGACTTTTAGTTGGCTTTGGAGTTTTATATAATATATCATCATCATCATCATCACCATCATCATCATCTCCTCCTACTCCTATTGACACAAAGAGAGTAGCATCATCAGCATATGAAACAAGGTTGTTTTCAATGGCAAATCACATGTCATGTGTATACAGTGTATACAATATGAAAAGTAATAGGCCAAGAACACTACCCTGGACTATGATGGACGATGGACTAAGAAAAAAGGAGAGGAAAAGACATATATAGACTTATCAATTTGGCATTTCTCCAGGTAGCAAATTGGCAACCTGAAAGTTTCTGTCTGTACTCATGACATACCTGATGGCTATGAGAATACGATACCCGAAATTGGAGCCAATTTTTATTGTTAATTGATATAAGGAGGGAATTTACCAAATAGTGTAATCAGTCAGCTAAGGATAAACCATGGAAAAATAATCACTTGAAAGATTAGCTAATCATGTACAGCACAGTACCTTATATACTCGTAATACTGTATTAGTACTGTACAGTGAACCCTCGTTTATCGCGGTAGATAGGTTCCAGACCCGGCCGCGATAGGTGAAAATCCGCGAAGTAGTGACACCATATTTACCTATTTATTTCAACATGTATATTCAGACTTTTAAAACCTTCCCTTGTACGTAGTACTGTTAACAAACTACCCTTTAATGTACAGAACACTTAATGCATGTACTAACGTACCCTAAACTAAAACAGGCACAAATATTAAAGGCGACTTTATATCATGCGTTTCCTAAACACGCCAAAAAGCACGATAAAAAAATGGCAACCAATGTTTTGTTTACGTTTATCTCTGATTATTATGAAGAAACAAACGCATTTACACACTTGTGTATAGGTTAGTTTTTGCATCGATTATATTGATTATTCAGTACAGTATGTTGATTTGGTTATTACTAATGTTTTACTTAATTTTTCTTAGGACTTCCAAATGAAATGTTTTTCTTTATGACGCCGCCTGAAACGACGGCGTCATAAAGTACGCTCAGTAAACAAACTAAGGAATTTAACGCGCATGATGAAAGTGATAAATAATGATATTACAGTAAAAGCTTTTATAAAATATGTTATTACAAATATTATTTACCGTATCTATATAAAATCATACATACGTAGCAAAGCAGGAAAACAATCTACGAGAGAGAGAGAGAGAGAGAGAGAGAGAGAGAGAGAGAGAGAGAGAGAGAGAGAGAGAGAGAGAGAGAGAGAGAGAGTTGTTTTACATACGTAAATGTAAATTTTAAACAAAAAAAAAATAGCCCCATTTCATATAAAATAGATTATAAATATTTTACTTTATCATATTACAGTAGTCTGTAAAATACTGTAAAGTTCAGTACAGTATGTTGTTGTTATAGTCGTGGCGATGAAATTCTCACGAAACAAAAACACGCCATTTGATTACAACAGCTGATTCATCTCTCTCTCTCTCTCTCTCTCTCTCTCTCTCTCTCTCTCTCTCTCTCTCTCTCTCTCTCTCTCTTCGTGTTATACAATACTTACATTTAGATGAAGAAACTAAAATTAGTTTTCTTAGTGTCAATTAAATACGAAACAAAAAAATTAGGCCGAGTCTACATCCATTTCAATCATAGCTAAAAATATGGCATCCGATTTCATCAGCAAACCACTATTTTTTGGGAAATATCATTTTATTCTAGAAAATTGCCACTCTTTAAATAGTTAATTGCACATTAAGAAAGCGTGTTCTTTTGTTTTTAAATTTCGGGTGTGTTTTAAAAATCGAGTATTGTTGACTTCTTTTTGTTTTACTTTTGGCTGTGATTAGATCAGCTGTCATCTAGCTGCCGCTCTTGAGTGTGTACGAATACACTAACAAAGTATTGTTTATACCATTTCTTAACTTATTCAAACCGTCTACAGTATACAGTTGATATTACATAAGCACCAATGTGTTATAACCTATCAAATTTTTTTGTTTATTACATTTAAACCCCCCTCTATCTCTCTCTCTCTCTCTCTCTCTACCTCTCTCTCTCTCTCTCTACCTATCTCTCTCTCTCTCTCTCTCTCTCTCTCTCTACCTCTCTCTCTCTACCTCTCTCTCTCTCTACCTCTCTCTCTCTACCTCTACCTCTCTCTCTCTCTGTGGGCTACTTTTCACTACCTCTCATTCCTTACCTCTCTATATCTCTCTAACAAATGATATCTTTGTTGCTCCTCAAAGTTTCATTTATATTGAAAATCAATCATGATTCAATTTTCCTTACTTTCTCCAATCTCGCACCATCGGTCACATCGCGGTATTTTTTATATTTCCGGAAAATCCGCGATATATGTATATACAGTACATGGGTTATGAAAAAAATCCGCGAAGTGGTGAATCCGCGATGGTCGAACCGCGAAGTAGCGAGGGTTCACTGTATTGCAATACCTTCATACTTTAATTGTTACAACATACTAATGTACTATATATCCACACAATTATTTATAATATTCTACAAATCTAAAGCTGACAAAGAAATTTTTAAATATAGAACAAAAAACCAACTAAAAGAAATTGCGTAAAACATGTAAAGCTGATATTGTTAACACATGGTATTTTCACATGCTTTATAAAGAGTAGTGTTGCCCAGCAGGTAAAAAATACCGTACAATAACGAAATCTCAAAAGCAAAGATAACTTAGAAAAGGAATGAGAAGGGATCACGAAAAATTTATCAAAAAGCTAGTAAGTATAGAAGTGGTAAGAGAAAGAATTGGAGAATTATATAAAAATTGCATAGGTGAGGATATAGGAGAGATGGGAAATTAGGGAGATAAATGCATTCCAGTTTGATCTTATGCAGTAAATATCTTGCCTAACACATCATTAATGAAGAGAATGGAACAACAATATTAACTCAACGAGATCAGGATGTACATTAATTTAGGGGATATTGCAAGATCTAATGCATGTACTCTACTGTAGTTTTAAAATGATTCGTAACAAATTATACAACCAGAACTACGAACCTTCAAAGACGACAAGCACCGAGCGAATACAGACTCGGCAATGAGAGTGGTTGGGGTGCCATAATCCAGACCAGATATGGCAGTCCATTTACCCGTACCCTTCTGTCCAGCAGCATCTCTGATCTTCTCCACCAAATGGGTATCTACGCAAGAAAGCATTATTCAAAATTAGGTGCATCATGAGCAGCAATAAACAAAAATGAGGAATGACATACAGTACATGGATTGTTTTAATATGATTATATCATTACATTCTAAGTCTTTGCATCCTATTTACAAAGGGAAAATTCTTCACAATAATTATAACTTTTCTTTGCCACCAAAACTTAACTCACATTTTAAACAATAAAAAGTATAAATTCTAGAACAATTTATACTTTTCCTAGCTACAGTCAAGTCATATAGGTATTTGCTAGACATGTTTTCTACGACCGGCTAATCAAAGAAAATTGGTATGATTGTGTCAAATTATATCAAAATTTGTAGTTTATTCCTACATGGATACAAACTTCAGAGTTCCTTTATATAGGAGTCTTCCTTAGGAAGGAGGAAGTCTCCATGAAGTTAAAGAGGTATACCCTTCCTCTCTGAAAGATACAATTACTTTAGATAATAGCAAGAGATCAAAGTGAATCATTAGTGAACAGTGTAGCTGGCTCATAAAGAGGCAAGGCTGTACTTTTAATTCTAAGAATAAAATTCTTTTCCAGGAGTGGTCTCTGTGAAGTTGAGGTATACCCTCCCTCTCTGATATAATTACTATAAGTAATAGCCAGAGATCAAAGAGAACCACCAATGAACAGTGTATACCAGTTCGTACCGAGGCAAGGCTGCTTGTTTAATTCCAGGAATAAAATCATCGCCACGGGGGAAGTGGTATGAACATCAAGAGATATATAATAAAAATTAAATTTTTGTATATCATCAAATACTGAAGAAATTCGAGGCATTCAAATTCAAACAAGATCACCATTCGCCTTGGTGTCCATCATACCATTATAATGCAGAGAATAATTAGGCTTGAGACCAGATCCGTCATGCATCCTGTGAGAGCTGACAGTTACATAATCTGTTGCTCTGCAATCATAATTCCTACTGAGAGGGTGTCTGAAACCTGTATGAGCCATCTTCTTAAGATGATTGTCCATACAGGTGGGTTGTCTCTTCCATCCACCATCTTTCAGGACTTGTCAAACAGAGTAGTTTTGCAGAACGCTAAGGTTGCAGCAAGCCAACATGTATGATGTAATCGAGGGGGGGGTCCTAGCGTCTCCTCCCAAGGATGAATAGGCTCTCATGATAGTTTCTCTTAACCAGAAAGAGAAAGTGTTTCTGAATACTTTCTCTTGAAGCAGTCATAGCTCGCGAACAAATTGGGGATAATAGGTCCCACATATTTTTTTCTTATCAGAAATCTCGCACTGCTCTATGGGACAGAGTAACTGGTTACTCTTGTCATCAGAAACCTCTCCGAGAGAAAAGATCATAAAAGAGTTAAATCGGAGATCATTTTCAACCAGAGACTGAGTTTTGTTCACTGAAATAGAAAAGGGTAAAGTGTCAGGTCCATTGGTGTCACGTGATCGAGGGGGTGTCCCTGGTAACGCTTCTCTTGAGGATAGCAAGTTTTCATGTTAGGTGTTGACCAATAGGGCGATCATTTTCAGAATGAAAAATTCACTTCCCATCTGCAGACACCACATAGAGGGGTATGCATAGTACCCATATCCTTGGGAAGTGGTGGTGCAGCCATTGATTTTAGCCTTCTGGAAGTTTTGTAAATGTTGTAGAGGCTGTGCAATAACTGCAAGTGTCAGTGTAGCCACTAATCTTAGCTGATGGAAATGAATGTAAAGGTTTTATAGGCCGTGCAGTAAGTGCAAGTAGTAGGACTTCGATGACAACAACTTCGACGATGATGACAACAATGACAACGTCATCGTCATCATTGTCGTCATCGTCATTGTTGAAACCATTGTTGCTGACAAGAGTAAAAGCGTATCTTTCGCTCTAAAAGTCCTTTACCAAGTAGTGACTTCTCTTTTATCTTTCCCCGTGAGGCTTCCTAGACTCTAGAATCAGAGAGGAAGTACTGAAGTCCTGTTTTTCTGATAGACAGGAAAGACAGGTGAAACTTTAGACTTCAAAATTGAGCTTTATCTGTCATGTCCCCCAACGATTTTTGGGAAACAAAAGGTTAATCTGACAGGGAAGGGGCCCTGTGTATTCATAGTACTCCGATGTTTAACATCACTCGTACTAAGGATACCATCATATCTACCAGAGGCATCACTTCTCAGAACGGGCAATTATTTTCCCGGAGAAGTCAAGTTCTGCCATCCAAAATGTCTAGTTTTGAGGAAGATCATTCCTTCTAAAAACAAGAAAGGGGCGGGACTGTTTATGGTCAGTCTTCTGACAGACACCAGGTGGGCCTGGCTCCATTCCACATTCTTGGGAATAAAAAGGCCCATATTTCAAAAACCTAATTTTCCTGTCATGATCTCGAGTCTAGATAGGGGAAAAGGTTTGAAACAGTAGTCTTTTTCTCAAAATATAGTATCTTAAAGATCTTCCTTGAGGTAGACCTAGTACGGGTTCAAGATTTGATACCATCCTAGAAGCTTTGGGGCAACAATCGACCTGAATATCTAATCAATATCTTCATGCCAACTAAAAATAAAATAGGAGAGGGATCCAAAAGAAATCTCACCTTCCACAGATTTTTCAACCAATACAGTACTACAATGCTGAGGGAACTGGACATTAGATTGCAATCCTCTTTAAAATAGTTAGTAGAGACATTATCTATGCCAACAGATAAAAACATATCTGGCATGTTAGTGGTAAAGGTGGTAGCTTCGAAGACCTACCAGCCTTAAGCGAGTTTTCCGAAGCCGAGACTTGTGTATTCAGAAAGTCCAATGTATCTCTATTCTCATTGAAAGTGTCACATCAAACCTGTGTCTGGGGCTTTGAGACTCTTTGATGATATGAGTCAATAGTCCACAGTCTATTAGTGGTTTACACACACGGAGGCTCATCCAATCCCTACAAACAACGGTCGAGGCTCATAATCTTAAGGTGCAAAGCTTCTGAGCCTGGCATCAAGACCTCAAGGGGGGGTACATCAGCAGAGCTAGTACTCATGCATACTTTTGAGGTTCTCCGGAGAGTCAGTGATTGTGATAAATGTCATAATTTGGTTGTTTTGTCCTAACAGAAACCGAGTATTTAACTGTTCCACAGACATTCTTCCTTTCCTTTATGTCATTTACATTGTGATGGGAATAGGAGGTACAGAAGGACAAGAGGAGTCCAGCTCACTCCTGTTATAAGAACGTTTGCCTCTAGCAACCGAGTGTGAAGCAGAAGAACTGAAGTCTCTCCCATAGCTCGGTTTATGAGGCGAGAGAGTTATCAAAAGCCTGCCACACAGAAAGCCTACGGCATGGGCCATATCTAAGTCGTCTAACAAATGTCACTTTATCTGTGCAAAATGGGGGAGTGACTCATGGGAAGGGGGGAAAACTTTCCTCATCCCTTATTGCTTTCTGTACCTGTAAGGAATCATCTACGTGAAATAAAATGGCATTATGTAGAGTGCATGATTTTAGCATCATGGACATTATGCCATGAGCCAGCGCATAGCCGATCATGTTCACTAATAGGTTTGCCATTATCATTAGACCATAGGTTACTATCAACATAAGTCAAGACTTTGTCATTCTGTATCCTAGCCAGTAGTTTATAAAATTCCGGGGGAAAAAAGTAATGGGGTGAAGATCTACCACCTTCTCTGGGGTGTGTTGATCTTAAACTAGCTTGAGCCTTAGCATTATGTACTTGGTTGTAGAGTAATACTCTCATGCGTTAAAATGGCGGAGCATTTTGTGACGATGGTATTTAGGAGGGAAAGCTCGTTTAGACTTGTTGGTCTGCCCAAGATGTGGAGGAGTTACCTCATGCCTTGGGATGGTCGCGTGTATAGTGATGTCATCATGCGTAAATACAGCAGCACGTTCAGACTTGTTATTCTGAATGTTCAGCCTGAGGGAGTTGTTAGTAGCTAAAATTCTGGGTAAAGCAGGATTTGTTATACTCAAATTTGCAGTGTTATTGGGGGTGGACACAACTGAAGCAGTCTGACTACCCTCGGAATAAAGAGACGATACGTCATCTGATGCATCCTGGGAATTCTTATGAGGAGATCTCTGCTGAGGATTCCTGGGCATACAAGGCAGGCCTTGCTTGTTACTTCGAGCTGGAGACTTATAATAAGTGTCTTTCAATAAGGCTGCTTCTATACAGAAGGAAAAGGCAGGCTCTACTCCATGGTTCCGACGGGAACACGGAGATGATTTCACAGGTTTCTTAGCTGTATAATCTGACATACATGTACAGTATATGTATCTCCACTCAACACAATCGTAGGGGGGGAGGGAGATCTAAGGCTGCTTATCCTTCTTTACCTCCCAAGGTTCATGAAGGGATATTCCCCAAGCAGATCATTCTATGCTACAATGAGTGCATTACACTCAAGATATCGGATATCTCAAGCTTATCATTCATATCCATGGGGCCACTAATGGGCCACCCCCTGGACTTTTCAAGGCATCAGGAAGATACAACAAGAATAGATGAATATAATATCCCGGACATACTTAGGGAACACTATGACCTTGTAATGGTAACAAAAGGGAAAATAAAACCAATGAAAAATCCAAAAATCACAACAGAAAAAGTAAAGAATTGCCTGGGAAAATTAAAGGCAAAAAAAGCGGCAGGACCAGATGGCCTAAAACCCGAACTATATAAGGCACTAGGAAAAAGCAAAATATGTCTTGAAACCTTACAGAAATGTTATCAAAATGAGTTGGACGAAAAAGAAAAACCAAATATGTGGAAGAAGTCAAGAACAAAGATGATTGAAAAGAAAAGAAGGCCAATGGCAAAAGACTTAAGACCCATAGCTCTATTAAATATTTCTTATAAAATATTCATGATGATGGTGAAAGAGGAAATAGAAAACCACATAAGAATGAATGAAGAAGACAATGAATGTCAAGCAGGATTTACAGGTGGAGGCAGGATAGAGGACAATATCTTTATATTACAGTATTGTGTGGAAGAGAGCTATAGTAACAAGAAACCTCTAATAGTAACTGCGATAGATTTTAGTAAAGCATTTGACTCTGTAAAAAGGGAGGTATTAATAGAAGTTTTAAAAGAATATAAAATTAACACCAAAATCATAAGTGCAATTGCAAATATTTATCAAGGAGATACTATGGGCATTGACTTAGGAGAAGGTATAGAACAAGAAATGGAGGTTACAAGTGGAATTAAACAAGGTTGCACAGGATCAACTTCACTTTTTAAACTGATTACGTATATTGTCATGAAGAAAATAGAAGAGGAAGGAAACGGTTTCAGAAATCAATTAATAAAGATAGAATCATTATTTTTTGCAGATGATGCCTTAATAATTGCACAGGATATACATAATGCTAAGCGTAACATTCAGATATTAGTAGAAACTAGTAAAAAATGTGGGTTGGAAATTAATAAAGAAAAGAGTAATATTATGATTTACAATATGAAAGAAAAGCCAGATAACATAGAGGGAATCAATGTAGTAGAAAGTTTGACATACTTAGGAATAAAGCTAGACAATAGTAGGAATATATTTAAAACTCAGAAAAGGGTAATGATAGAAAAGGCACAAAAATTAGCTAATCTAACATATTCAGTTATAGAGAAAAGTTGCAATAAAGTGATGATAGGAAAAACGTTCTGGAAAAGTATTGCTTTACCATCTATTTTGTATGGAACAAATGTTATAAATCTAACAGAAACTGAAATAGAGAAACTACAAAGAATAGAGAATGGGGTATATAGGAAGATTTTAGGTGCCACTAAAAGCACAGCTAATACTGCTCTAAGAGGGGAGATAGGTGCATTTTCTATGAAAGCAAGGGTGATGGATGGGAAGCTGCAGTACTTAAATCGTACCCTGAATGGAAAGAAGGAAATACTGAAAATAATAATCCAGGATATTCAAGAAAAAGAAGGAAGATGGTGGAAACAACCTGTAAAGTATTTGGAAGAATTAAGTTTAGGTATAAGACAAATAAGAAGAATGAACAAGGCAGAAATAAAAACGGAAACCAGAAAGTGGGATACTGAAAAGTGGAAAGAAGAAATAGAAAGTAAAGTGAGCTTAGAAATATATAGAACGTGGAAGAAAAAAATTAAAGAAGAGTTAATTTATGACAATACATTTGCTTGTGATATTTTTTAGAGCAAGAACTAATATGTTAAAACTAAATATTGTAAATAGACACAATGGAGGGAATGTAAACTGTAATTTTTGTGAAAATGAGGAGGAAGATTTGATACATTTTTTGTTATTTGGCCAGGAATATAGAAAAGAAAGGAATAAAGTAATTGAGCTACAACAACCATACGACGAAGACCCAAAGAAAATAGTAGGATTATTTTTATTTAGTGAAACAAATACAGAAAAGAAAAAAGAAGTATTGAACATAATGTGGAAGAAAAGACAAAACAGTACAAGAAGATAAGCGTTAGAGGCGCCGTTGTAAAGGCTATGCCTCACCCCAGAACCTGAACCTGAACCTGAACCTGGAGGATGTCCCAACCAGGTTGGGTTTCGGAAAAAAGTTCTTACGCATTAAAATACTGTATTTGCATATGATCAGTCATTGCAGAGAGGCATGTTAACCTGGGATGAGTTGTAAACTTGCCCTGTTGGTGAAAAAATTTCCTAACTTGCAGAAATGTTGGCGAGGGTGGTGATGTCATCAGTGATCATGCACAGAAATGGCGGCCCGTACATCTTTGTCTGGCTGAACGATGATCCTGACTGAATCATGGAAAGCTGTTGTTTTTGTTTTTTGGTCCTACTCAACTTCCCTACTCTAATAGGAATGGAAGGAGAGGTTAAATTCAAAGGCATACATAGTTTTTTGGAAAGCTTTGGGGGAGTGAATGCAGCTGATGCGGTGCGACCACCGATATCATAAGCCTCTAAAGAGTTCTTAAGACTCTGTAGAGGAGACCTAAGCTTCGGATCTCCATAGTTATTAAGCAAACCTAGTTCGTGAGAACGTGTTGAGGTTGCAAACTCTCTTCATCCAACAAGATTGCTTCATGACTCAGGGGGAGAGCTGTCTAACTCTTAAGAGACCCTCCAATGGGAATGTCTCTCTGAACAAGCATGTTCATTCTCCCTAATCATTACTGATATGCTGGGACCTGGCTCAAGGTCTCGCTGTGCATAGTTTACACTATTCTGAATATTATGGAAGTTGTCTACTGTAATTAAAGTTTCAGGGAATTCACGACATTAAAAACTAAAGGAAGGTTTTCGCCACATAGAAAGAGATTCGTCTCCAACTCCTGTTGGTATTAGGCGTGATAGAGTAAAAATCTTTTTAAGTTTCCTTCGACGAGAAAAATATCACTCCCATTGGGAGAAAGTCCACTCCCTACAGTACTTACATGGGGATTACCTGGAACATCTCTTGTCCAGGCAAGAGGGACAAAAAAGATATGTGTCTATGTCTGCCCAGGCTATAAGGATGCCACAATGGTCGCTATTTCGTCCTGGGCAAGAACGTAAATACTTAGATATACTAGACATAAAGCACTCACTTGTGACTCACATATAATGAATAGCAACACAAGTAACCATGAATAAAGAAAAGACAAGTTAAGAGCAATAAACACTAAAAGGGTAAGCGAGTTGAATACAAAAGGCTTGATTGTAGAGAGGAACCTCTTCACTTCACAACCAGCAGTGTTGTAAGGAGGTGATGCGAGCAAGCATCCTCTTGCTGCATGCACTTTTGTTACCTAGCAACAAAACCATGGTGCAATCAATCCAATTTTCTTTGATTGGCCAGTCGTAGAAAACCTTTCCAGTGGTTACCCACATAAAAATGACAGAAATTTGTATACAAATAGGAATAAACAATTATTCTATAATTCACATTCAGGGTTCAAAACTGACCTTCAATTAGTTGAGTACTGACGCTTATGTCATCTATCCTACACAACTTATTTTATGAGATGAAGAAGAAAAGTATTAGAATTATAATTATAGGTTTACTCTTAATAAATGTGGGTTACAATGAAAAAAGGTTAAAAATTTATATTTTAAAACTTACCATCATTATCTTTAAACTTCAAAATGTTGGCAGTGATTTCAATTAGGAAAGAGTCTAATTCTCCTTTATTCCACTCGGAAAACACCTGGAAAGCAGCGTTTTATTAAAAAAATATCAAATAAAGGAAAGTACACTATTAAAGATAAACTGCAGAAAATTCGCCAATGAAATACTTATGGTAATGACTGGAAGCCTCAAAATCTGTCACTAATAAAGAATGGAAACACTAAATTGCATGAAATTATTTTAATTTCACAAATCAATCCTTTTAACCACAGGCCTTTTAAACAAAAAAGAAGTCCTGAATTAATCATTCTACTTATCAGATGCTTCATAGGGGTTGGGAGTCCGAGTCTCCTTTTACCAAACTCTGGTAAAATAAGTTACTGCACAAACATCCTATGGCATACCATATGCTGTACTGTGCTTGTACATTAGCCTAAAATTATCTAACTGGTAAATATAGAAGTATGTTGGGTTACCCCAGTGTTATTGAAGCCACAAAAACTACAATTCTTTTATCAAACACACAAAATACTGTGAACAAAAAATAAATATCTTCATAAACTTACTTGGCTCATTTCATCACAGTCCATCCCCAGTGCAGATTTCATCAGGTGATATGCCTCGCAAATCAGTTGCATGTCGCCATACTCGATACCATTGTGAACCATCTTGACGTAGTGGCCTGCTCCATCCTCGCCCACCCAGTCACAGCAGGGTTCTCCATTTGACTTAGCGCATATGCTCTGAATGAAAAAGGAATTATTTGACCGACGATATAAAAAAAAAAAGTAGTGAACCATCACCATTAGGAGATTTTGACAACTTTTCCCTTCATGATGATGAGTAAAACTACATTACCTTTATTATAAATTAATTTAAAAAATATGTGTAACAGGCCAAAGAAATTCTGATTATGTTAAGTTTTATATATTTCAAATCAATATTAGGGATTAATGTATCCTATAAAGTTATCAGATGATATGGGGACTAACTACTTGAAAAATAACTGTACAGTAGTTTACACTGCACTTGAACAATCAAGGTATCCCACAGCTAATATTAAGTCGGTATACTGTACTCTACTAAAAAATCTATCCTAAACTAAATAGTACTTTACACTTATACTGTAATTCATTTCGAGAGATTTGTGTGAAAAATGTAGAGAGCCTTAGACTATAGACAAAATAAAAACCAAGATAATAATGTTCTGATAAGTAAACCAGTAGGGCAAGTTAAGGATTAGTTTGATGAAATAGTTAACAGTAGCGCATACAATATCAAAGGTTCCTCCATAATTTTTCCGCGACAGTAATCGGTCTCTTGTAATGCAAATGTTTGCATCAAATCACCCACTAATAGAAATTTCCTAATACATTATGATAAAATACCATGCTAATTTATCATTATTATTAATATTATTAATATTATTATTACTAGCTAAGCTACAAACCTAGTTAGAATAGAAAGATTGCTATAAGCCTAAGGGCTCAAACAGGGAAAACTAGCCAAGTGAAGAAAGGAAATAAGGAAACAAATAAACAATCCGAGAAATAATGAACAATCAAAATAAGAATATTTAAAAAACAGTAACAACATCAAAACAGATATTTCATAAATGAATGATAAAGAGACTATATCAGCCTGTTCAACAAATAAAAATTTGCTGCAAGTTTGAACTTATGAAGTTCTATCAATTCAACTACCACCCGATTAGGAAGATCATCCCACAACTTGGTCACAGCTGGAATAAAACTTCTAGAATACTGTGTAATATTGAGCCTCATGATGGAGAAGGCATGACTATTAGAATTAACTGCCACCCTAGTATTCAAAAACATTGTTCCATTCCCTACTGTGCTTTCAATTTATGATAAACAAGACAAAGGATTTAAAAACCTAATGATGAAAGACAGAAGAAGTAAAACCCCACCTGGAATATATCTTTGATGTGAGGCCATGCTTCCTTATGGCCACCAGGCATAAGCGATGGTCCGTACCGTGCACCTTCTTCTCCACCAGATACTCCTGATCCCACATATAAAAGGCCTTTCTCGGCAAGCTGTTGACACCTGCAAATACCATAGATTTTTGTGTTTGCAAAATTTTCTATCAGAAAAAAAAAGCTGATTTCAAATAATCTATTTATGGAAATGATGAATGGAGAAGTATTGATTTAAAAGCTCAAGATAGAGACAACTGGTGAAATCTAGGCAAGGTCCTTTACGTCAATAAGAGTAGGAGGAGATGATTATGATGATTTATGGAATAAATCCATCATAATCTATATAATCTGTCAATGATTCTAGAAAACTCTGGTTTTGCTTACTTCTGACAAAATTTTATATTCAAGAGTTTACAATTTTTAGTTGATGTTCCACTTATATCATTGAAGCTCATTGCTGATATCTTTAATATGACTGGTCATTAGGAAAACAAAAAATAAGGAAATTATTAAAACCAATAATACTACATAATTAATCAGTAAACAGTAAATAAGGTTTTAATTTACATAAAGCATAAGCAATATATTTTCTTACCTTCTTTGTGTGTCCTGATACTCAGAATTTCCACCATCTATGATAATATCTCCCTTCTCCAGCAATGGGATTAATTTTTCAATGAAGCCGTCAACAGCTGCACCAGCTGGAAACAAAATATACTACATTACCAGACTAGTATTACAAGCGATGTCTAGTGGTAATATTAAATAATTCTGTTTTAAAAAACAAGAAAGTGTTTAAATTATGGCATATTCTGACTTAAGAGACTCATCATACATGCAATACACTTAAAAAACGAGATTGAGGTGGAATGGTCAGTACAGTATAGTAGTCACAATGATTACATAGCACTATTTAATGACAGGCCAATATATTTTGTTTGTATTATCTTGCTAGCTATTATGACTCTTCAACATTGTAAATAAATTACAAGTTATTGTTGAATTATGAATAAACTGAAAAAGAATCCAGTCATTATTTTTTAGCTAATTATGAAAAAAAATATATTTTTAATTTAATCTGTTAATAAACTTAAGGCAAGTTATTTTCACCTAAACCTGTCATATAAAAATATTTTGCTTTATGAGAGAAATAAGACTATTGAAATTGTAAAATATTTTCTTTTGTGGGGATTCCTTGTGACATCACTATTATTGGAAGGGTTCCACGAAGGTAAAAAGGTTTGGGAATGCTGCTGTATTGGTTTCTTCCAGTTCTGAGGGAAAGTGGCCAAATCAATACTGAGAAATATAAGAAAGCTTTTGTGTATAGAGTGAGATTTTCTTTTCCTTTTGCCGAAAAGCTATTTCTCACAAAGCAACGCATCCAAGGAAAACATATACGTTACCTAATCATAAAAAATTAAGGGAGCTAATAGCTTAAATCTCTTATAGTTTCCTTTATAATCCTATCCTACCATTTAACTCCCAATATTTTTCTGAGGGCTTTGTTCTCAAGATAGAGATGACTGGCGAAATCTAACAGAGGCCCTTTGCGTCAATAGGCATAGGAGATGATGATAAGGATGAAGTTCTTTAAAGTAAGCATCACATAAAAAAATATCGTAAGGTGAATGGAAGCATACTGTATTCTAGTAACAGTAATCATATCAATACTGAGTATACAAACAACTAAAAGTCAGAATACTAGCAATAACCTCTAAAATCAGATGGTATATCTGTTTAATTGTTGTATAATTCCCACAATGTGGAACATGACACAAAATTATCTGCATCTTTTTTAATAAACCTAATTAAAATTAAGGTAACTAACCAGGTATAATAATTACCTCTGCCCAGATAGGGAAAGGTCTTGAATCCCTAATAGTACAATTATCAAAAGGCATCACACCATAAAAATCAATGCTACACCACAAAAGAATATATTTAGCTTTGTTTCTACTTAACCATATATTCAAGCAAAGGAAATATAAGATGTGTGATGGTTGAGAAAGTCCCTATCCAAAATATAACATGGTTACTTGGCAGCAATTGACGTTTGCTAGAAACACCTTTAAGACTGTAAGATTTGTGTGTGGTAAAGGATAAAATTTACCTAAGATTCTGTAGACAAAAGATACTCCGATTAAATAGAAAACTAAAAAAGGGGCCAAGACAACATACAAAAAAAAAAAAAAAAAAAGGAAATTAATCCAAATTACTTTCCTTAAACTAGAGCAGACAAATTAAGTAAACATAGGGGTTCTTAGACTGTAAGAAGATTTTTGTGTGTGGTATAGGGTAAAATTAATTCAACTGAGGAAAAATTACAAGATCCAGTAAAAAAAAGATAATCTGATTGGATAGAAAAATAAAGAATGGGGTCCATCAGAAATTAATCCAAATTACTTCCCTTAAACTAAATCAGACAAATTAAGTAAAGAAAGGGGATATCCTAAATTTTTAGTGTAGCCTACCATTTTTTAATCATCTTCATTTCTTTACCCTCGTATGTAACTGGGATTGCCTTTGAAATCGTACCTTTAACCAACATCATTACACGTCTGGGCTTCTTTAGCTTCGAGACCATCTCCTGAAGAGAGTGCGCTCCGACGACCTTGGTTCCCTTAGCCTCGTTCTGGAGAAAATGATCCACTTTCTCAGTCGTCCTGTTGTAGGCGCAGACGACCCACCCATGGTCGTTCATGTTGAGGATTAGGTTCTGGCCCATGACAGCCAGCCCAATGAGGGCAATGTCGGCACTGAAATGAAGAGGTTGGGAGATTAGATGAGGCGATTTAACAGTATTACAAAATTAGGGATAACATGTTATTTAGTACAAAAGAGTAGAGAATTAGATAGCTAAGTAAGGTGAAGGATGATATGGAGAGAAGAGGTCTGGTGGAAGAGGATGCTTTTGATAGAGGGTATTGAAGTGGGCATGAGGCAACCAACCCCTTGAGGGTGGGAAAGAAGATTCAAATGGAAAGGCTTTTAGTAATTTATAGTAAGAGGTGGCACCAAAATATAAAAAAAATGCGATTTAACAGTATTACAAAATTAGGGGTAGCATGCTTTTTATTACAAAAGAGTAGAGAATTAGATAGCTAAGTAAGGTGAAGGAAGATATGGAGAGAAGGTCTGATGGAAGAGGATGTTTTTGATAGAGGGTATTGAAGAGCGGGCATGAGGCAACGAACCCCTTAATGTAGGGATGAGGGTGGGAAAGAAGAATCAAATTGAAAGGCTCTTAGTAATTTATAGTAAGAGGTGGCACCAAAATATAAAAAAAAATGTCACTGGCATATTCAACTCTTAAAATATTAAAAGATGAAGTACCCGAGTAGAACTAAAAACCTTCCTTAGTACCTGAAGTTTCAGGCTAAAACAATTGCAACATTAGAATTGGTATACATTTATATACAACTCAAATAGAAGGGCATATATTTTCAATGGAAATAAAGAAGAAAACACAAAAAATATTCATTCAACAAATTATTATAACCAAAAGTAGGAATATAAAATGGGAAACAATATTGGTGCACATAGCGTAAATAACATAAGTATAAAAACCTTACAATCTAATGATACTGCCTCCAGTAAAACCTCAAGAAACACCATTCGACGGTTTTACACTAATGATCTTCAACCTTGCTAGGATGACAACATGGCACCTTTGCAAAGCAAGCACACAAAAAATGGTTTAAAACCCTCAGGCTCCTTGATGGCTAAGTAGCAGATGAGGGAGGACAGAGTTTAACCATGGTTAAATCTGGGATGAATGACAAAGAATGACTGACTTAAATAGAGACAATGAATGCCCTGCCAGATACAAGGCCTCTACAATCGAAACCTATGTCCACAGGGCCCTCTCCCACTGCTCCTCTTGGGCTGACCCACATCAGGAACTGGATCAAATCAGGCCCTGTTATACGGGCCACCCGTTTAGATACTACCGCCAGAGATTTATTTGGTCCTTTTGACAGACCAGACAGCGGATACAATAGTTCTTGTTCCCCGTGTGTCAAGCAAGTGCAGTGTGCTGGAAGGATGGATAGTGGCCTAAATATATTGCAATCAATACTCCCAGAAACCTTTGCAACAAGCACTGTAATATTCAATGTGTAATCCCAGCTCGAGTAGAATAATGGTGTCACAATAATTAAAAAAAAATGTGCTGAATTTAGGAAAAAAAAAACCTGGTACCCTTTTAAAAAGTGGTGGGTACACTGGCCCCTCCAAACTGTTTATTGTCCCCTTCAAACTGTTTGTTGTCCCCTCCAAACTATTTGCTGTCCCCTCCAAACTATTTGTTGTTCCCCTCAAACTATTTATTGTCCCCTTCAAACTGTTTGTTGTCCCCTCCAAACAATTTGCTGTCCCCTCCAAACTATTTGCTGTCCCCTTCAAACTGTTTTTTGTCCCCTCCGAACTATTTGCTGTCCCTTCCAAACTATTTGCTGTCCCCTCCAAACTATTTGTTGTCCCTTCAAACTGTTTGTTGTCCCCTCCAAACTATTTGCTGTCCTCTCCAAACTATTTCCTGTCCTCTCCAAACTATTTTCTGTCCCCTCCAAACTATTTTCTGTCCCCTTCAAACTGTTTGTTGTCCCCTCCAAACTATTTCCTGTCCCCTCCAAACTATTTCCTGTCCCCTCCAAACTATTTGCTGTCCCCTTCAAACTGTTTTTGGTCCCCTCCGAACTATTTGCTGTCCCTTCCAAACTATTTGCTGTCCCCTCAAATCTATTTGCTGTCCCCTCCAAACTATTTGCTGTCCCCTTCAAACTGTTTGCTGTCCCCTCCAAACTATTTCCTGTTCCATCAAAACTATTTGTTGTCCACTCGAAACTTGTTGTTCCCTCAATCAAAATTATTTGTTGTCCCTTCAAAACTATTTGAGATTAAAGGAGATTTTGTTATTCTTGGGTTAGTTCAACATCATTGGTTGGTTGGCTTTGAATTTACCTTGCCTAATGCAAGGCAAAGGATCTTGCTGTTTATAAGTCTGTTAAGAGACATCAACAGACTATTACCTAGCTTCAAAGACAGTATAAAAGTAATCCAATTTACTTATATGGTGGCCATAAAGTTAAAATCATTTATATCTATTGAAGGTTTAAAGGCCGCTCATGAATTGCAGAGGGAATGGACGGTGACATTGCCCTACCAAGCAGGACAACGCACTAGAGACTGACCATATATATATATATATATATATATATATATATATATATATATATATATATATATATGTATATATATATATATATATATATATATATATATACGTTCAGCGCCAAAGCCCTCTCACCACCCAAGCTAGGACCAAGGAGACCCAGGCAATGGGTCCTAATAACTCAGCAAGTAGAACTATAGGCTCCCCCCAAACTCTCATTCTT
>NC_090753.1:51989670-52004670 GCF_036898095.1 Palaemon carinicauda
AAAAAAAAAAAATCTTCCTAACCTCTACTGCATAATGGCCTTCCACTATCTTGGATTTGAGTTCACTTGCTTGAGGGTACACTCAGGCACAAAATTTCATCTTATATCTCTTCCTCTTTTGTTAAAGTTTTTATAGTTTATATAGGAAGTATTTATTTTAATGTTATTTCTTTCCTTTCCACACAGGGCTATTTTCCCTGTTGGAGCCCCTGGGCTTATAGCATCTTGCTTTTCCAACTAGGGATGTAGCTCATCAAGTTATAATGATAATAATACGGTCTGAATCATATCCTGTTCTCTCGTCTTGGGTAGTGCCATACCCTCTGTATCATGGTGGCCTTCCACCGACTTGGATTAGACTTCTCTTGCTTGGGGGTACACTCGGGCACGCTATTCTCTCTCTCTCTCTCTCTCTCTCTCTCTCTCTCTCTCTCTCTCTCTCTCTCTCTCTCTCTTAGTTTCTTAGTTTTTGAAGTTTTTATAGCTTATATATAAAAGATCTAAATTAATGTTGTTACTGTTCTTGGTACATTTTATTTTGATTGTTTATTACTTCTCTTGTATTTCTTTTTATTTACTAGTTTCCTTTCCTCACTGGATTATTTTTCCCTGTTGGAGCCCTTGGGATTATAGTATCTTGCTTTTCCAATTAGGGATATATCTGAGCTTGTAATAATAATAATAATAATAATAATAATAATAATAATAATGATAATAAAAATGACAATAATAATAATAATAATAATAATAATAATAATAATAATAATAATAATAATAATAATAGCATCAATGCTTAGAATTAGGGTAAATTATAGACGAAGGTAAAGAAACTTTCTTAATTCATCTTTTCTACTTGAAGGTTTAAATGAATTCAACGTGCTGCATATCCTAGTTCTTTCAAAATTAACACGCAGCAAAAACCTGCCATTATAACAGGGCTTAATTGTAGCAAAATTTTCACAATTAATACCATATTTATTTCTAAATATAATAATGTAATCTTTCAAATTTACAACACAAGTAGATGATGTTTATCATTATGGCAATAATCTTGATACATTTAAAGGTTTAAAGGCCGCTCATGAATGGGAGATGCAAGGGACAGTGACATTACCCTATCGAGCAGGATAACGCCCTAGAGACTGACCATAAATACATAGGATTAGCACCCAAGGCCCATCTCCACCCAAGCTAGGACCAAGGTGGGCCAGGCAATGGCTGCTGATGACTCAGAAGGTAGACCTATAGGCTCCCCCAACCCCCCCCCCCTTCTTAGTTCACAAGGATGGTGAGGTTGCAGCCACCAAATGAACTAACGAGTTTGAGTGGGACTCTAACCCCAGTCTGGCGTTCACCAGTCAGGGACATTACCTCATTGGCCACCACAACCCTCGCAAAACAAATATAAATAAAATAATTGTATTTTTGAATCATTTATAGAAAATCAAACAAATGAAAATCTATAAAATTTGAAAACAGATTGGCAAAATTGAAGTATCAATCCCCATTACAAGACCTCCACGAAAGGAAACGGATCCAAGATAAAGAGCAAAATGACATACCTGACAAAGGTACATCAGACAGCATCTATAACATTTTCAACGCTTCCAGAACTCTAAAATTACTGCCAGATCTTTTCTCAGACAGCATCTACAAAATTTACAACTATTAGAACGCTTCCAGCAAAGAATAATGAAGAGTTTTAAAGTAAGAAAAGTAAGAAAAGCAAAAAAAAAAAAAAAAAAAAAAAAAGCACAATTCTTTTTTTTTTTTTTTTTTTTGGCGTAAAGGTACACGTACACATTACAGCGTCCGAGCAGCCTTGCGTCCGGTGTACAATAATGTACACAGACGTCCGGTGTGTTGAGCTGAGAATTAAACCCTGACACTTCATTCAAGACCTCGATTCCAAGAGTAATAACTAGAGTTTTGATTTCCCTGTATTGTTATTACCAACTGTTTCAAAAACCTTTACATTTCCTTATTTATAAATAAAATATAACTATTACTATCGGTAGAACTAATAAGAATCGTTCTAGAGATTACTACGAAACTATCATCAGGCTAACAAAACCAATAACTAGAGGGGCACTCAGTAGAGCACAGACCTCCGTCGCGGCAGTTTATTTCTAGACTATTGCTCAACCTTGACCTTTGTATTAACATGTATTAATTGGCGTGGATTTTCATACACTGAAATGTGAACCAAGTTTGAAGTCTGTGACAACGATGTCCAAACATTATGGCTGATTACGTGAATTGCACATTTTGCTTGACCGTAACCTTGACCTTCCAAAATCTATTTTTTTCCAGCTTTTAACAAAACAGTTAATTTCTGCCTGTTTCATTACTTCACGATTAAAATTTGGGGCCAGACAAATTGTGGCCAGGAAGTTATTCACAAACAAACACACACACGCACACAAACAGGGGGTAAAACATAACCTCCTTCCAACTTCGTTGGCGGAAGTAAAGATGGACTGTATATAATATAGGTAAACTTATATGTATGGTCTCAACATCCATAGAGAGAGAACCAGTAGCGCAGCGAGTGTATGCTGTTAGGCAAGTCGCTGGTGAGCCTTCCTCAGAGGTGCGAGTTAATTAGGTAAATGTTAAGGGAGTTTTTTTTATAGTTGTTTGATAAAAATTTAAAATATAATTATGAATGTGGCAAAGGTCTTGCCCTGCTTTCTAGGGAATCAACGCTTATTAAGAAAAATGGCTTCAAGTTGAACACGTACAAACATGAATAAAGTACATTCAACATCTATCATCTACATACATACATCATACATATGTGTATATATACACAAGTCTTATGAGACAATATAAACATTACTAATTGCTATCATAAAATGACCTAAGTGATGAGAATCCGAGATGATGATGTGTGTGGATGTTATGACCGAAGAAAATATATCAAATTATATATATATATATATATATATATATATATATATATATATATATATATATATATACATATATATATATATATATATACACACATATATACATATATATATATATATATATATATATATATACATATATATATATATACATATATATATATATACACATATATATTACTGAAATGTATTTATAATTTTTTTAAATATATTTGAATTAATGAATAGGCTAACACTTGCAATAGCTAATGAGTCCGGAAGCATTTAAGAGAGGACAATTTTGGATTATGCTCGTGGAGGCTAAACTTTTATAAACATTCATTACAAGATCATTATGGAGTTGATGTAAACATTCTAAAAATGAAAAAAAAAAAATAAGACCTCGAGATATAGAAAATATAACACATTTTCAAACTACACAAGGAGATACTTTTTCAGATTTTTTTTCCACAAAAGATAAAAACCAAAATCTGCAGACTTGCAGATGAATTACTCACATATCAAAAACTATAATAAATTTTCTTACAAACCCCTGATTCTTAAACAAAAAATGACATTGAAAATAATAATAATTTTTCTACTCACATAAGACCTATAATAAATTTTCTTACAAACCACTGATTCTTATACCACAAAAATTGCATTGAAAATAATAATTATTTGTCTACTAACATAAAAACAATAATAAGTTTTTTTACAAACCTCTGATTCCTAAACAAAAAATGACATTGAAAATAATAATTTGTCAACTCACATCAAAACTATAATATATTTTCTTACAAACCTCTGGCTCTTATATAAGAAACATTGCAAATTATAATATTTGTTTCACGGCAATTTACCTTCACCTTAAAAACAGTTCTTAATAATAATTTGTCAACTCGCATAAAAACTAAAATATATTTTCTTACAAACCTCTGGCTCTAATATAAGAAACGACATTGCAAATTATATTTGTTTCACGGCAATTTACCTTCACCTTAAAAACAGTTCTTTGAAACTACATTTATAACCCTCCCCAAAACTACCGAGGCATTAGAGGTTTATAATGGTAATTGTTCCAGTGAAGTTGACAGTAACTAAAATTAAGAATTGTGACATCCGACGAAATTAATTACATGCAACCTCAAGTTGACATTCATGCTGACAGAGTAAGTGGGACGTAGCTGTTTGCTTTCTAATTATTGTTAATTATTATTATAAGCGGAAATAACCACGTAAACATGTGCGTCATCCTCATGGAAATGTCTGGATACGGCAGTGCATTTACGCAAGGTAATGACAGTAAATTATGAATGTTAATATGCATGCGTACTCTCTATTTACTTACATGACCAAATTAATGTGACATCATGAGAGACGTTATAAGTAAGGTAATAACAAGTTAGAATGAAATTAGTTGAAAGTGAATTTAAAAAATGAGTCAAGAAATATATTGATTATAGGTAAAAAAAAAAAGTTAATAATGTAAAAAACGAACGTTAAAAATGAAATAACGTAAAAAACTAATAACGTAAAAAAATGAGTTACGTTAAAAAATGAATAAAGTAAATATTAATAACGTAAAAAATGAAAATTTAGAAAAATTAAAACTGTAATACATCGTACTAAACTAATAACTATTGACACTCGATGGTAACGAATTCTTTTTAATTGTGCATGAGAGAGAGAGAGAGAGAGAGAGAGAGAGAGAGAGAGAGAGAGAGAGAGAGAGAGAGAGAGAGAGAGAGAGAGAGAGAGAATGCATAGTTCGTAAGCTTATTCATTGCGACATGGCTAAGTGGCACTTTGACTATTTGCTGAAAGCCAAATGAAAGTTTTATTTTTAGCAATTAATAACTTCTATGGCACCATTTTTCAATTTACTATAAAATTTACAAGACTTTTCCCGTTCAAGAACTTGAAGAGCATCACATAGTTAACTATGGCACCATTTTTTAATTCATTCATAAATTTACCAGACTGGTCTCGTTCAAGAGCATCACATACTTAAGAGGGTTCGCACTAAACTTACCAATTTCATTCATCTCTTATTATGCCCAATTAATTGATGGAATAATCACCTGCTAATAAATGCTATATAAATAATCTACACAACCATAAACAGACCTCAAACTGTTCTAACAGATTCAACCTTCCATATGGTCATCATACTTCACATGGTCCTCATAGAGTGCAACTCTACAATTGGGCAATTAACACTAGAACATTCAAGTTCTCAAACTTGGTTAAATACCCCCAAATTAATCGCTAGAAGTTCAACCTTCCTCATGGATACCATTGGGTGCTAATTAAATAATTTAAAACGAGTTGCTACGGTATATACAAAACCTCAAAGATCTTCATAGCCACCAAGGAGTGCTTACTTGATCATTTGCAAACTAAAAACAAACAAACAGACAAACAACAACTTACATAGGTTCAACTATCCTTATTATCTGTTCACCATTAGGTAAACAAGGCACATCTTTTGTGCCAAAAAATGGCTGAATCCGAACCTATTAATACAGGTTCAACTCTCTTCATGCGTACCTAAAGGTTCGACTCTCTTCATGGATACCTTAGTGTACCAGCTTTACCCTACGGGGATTTACACAGGTAGTGAGGCACTTGATAAAAGAATGCCCCCACTTTTATCACCTTGAGAAATATATATGCTCGAGGCTCGAGGTGGAGAACACAGGTTCATATTTGCCAAGATTCTTGGGCAGGATGTGTTGTACTATGCTACCTGTGTTTTTTTATTTATTTCACAAGCAAGTCTTCTGAAAGCTATTTACCTTTGACATCTTTGCTTTTACAGTTTTAAATAAGTTCTTTTTATTATTTTTTTATAAGAACGATAATGGCTTCAATGACATTAGATATCAGGATGCCAGAAAACTCAAAATTAACCAATCAGCCAATTCACGGGCATCATGCAGTGCTCTCCCGACCATCCGCCAATCCACAGACTTGACAAACCCACCTAGTGACAAAAACTCTCTCTTGTGCCTCGAGCTACTTACACAGGTTCGCCTCTCCTCATGGCCATGGTCTTGAGGGTCTTGCAAGGTACGTTACCCATACTGCACAGGGACGTCAGCCAAGCTCGCATGTCCTGGATGGCAACGCACAGACGGCCGCACACCAACAGCTCGCTCAGAGCCGTTGAAGAAGGAAGGATTAAGAAGTCCTTTAAGGCGGTGGATTCGCGCCGACTCCCTTTATTGTTCCTATTTTCTATTCTCTTCTTCAAGGACGCCCTTCGGGAATTGTGGGGGGCAAAACGTTATTCACAACATACACTATTTTTTCTTTTATTTTTCAAAGAATGTTCAGTTTATGCTTCACGGGGTGAGCTGAAATTAACATACGGATGAATGTGATGGGGAATGTGCACAATATACAGCAGTGCAAATTGCCAAAAAAAAAAAAAAAAAAAAAAAAAAAAAAAAAAAAAAAAAAAAAAAAAAAAAAAAATCTCACGAAATGGAACATGCCCGAAACGTTCACAGTTGGCCAAGAGAAATTGTCCGATACCGAGGAGTATGAAAATAATAATAATAATAATAATAATGAAAAAAAAAAAAAATCATTTACACACGAAAGTGGTGCTCACTTGATGGCAATGGAAGAAATCGCCATTAATCACTTGAAAATTGCTAGAGGTCGCAATATAGTCTTGTCAAGTTAAAGTTCAGAATAATAATAATAATAATAATAATAATAATAATAATAATAATAATAATAATAATAGTAATAATAATAATAATAATAATAATCGCACACTATCTACCACCAATCTGCAGTATGTGATGAAAAGTAAATAATAATAATAATAATAATAATAATAATAATAATAATAATAATATCTCCACTGAAGCTGCATCTTTAGAAAAACTATAGACCTCACACACCAGTAAAGATGGCTCACCAGTAATGCATCAACTCTTCAGACAAATACAGCACCAACGTCTTATCTCTTTCCATCACCATGCTCCTTACAACAACAACAACAACATTACAAAGACCTCAGACATGTAAATTCCGGTCTGAAGTTTGACCAGTTTCATCACCACACTGGCCACTGCGGATTGGTGATGGTGGGAGATTTTTGCCTGATCGCTACCAGCAAAACAACTTAGTATGGGTGGCCCTGACTAGTATAGCTTTGCTAGTCGTGGCATTACGCAAATACTTCAATGTGTTTTCTTTTCAGGAAGTTTAAGAAATCGAGGAGGGTTGTCCAGTATGAGTGTAGGATGGCAACTTTGATTTGATTTATGAGAATATATGGTTACATGTTCCAGCACTGGGACCGGGGAGCCCAGTCAGCACTAAGATGCAACCAAGAATAACAGATAAGGAAGATAGAGGGAAGGTCGAGTCGAAGGGTAAAAAGTTGGTGCAATTGGTCGAGGCTATACTAACTTTTCTAATTCCTACAGTGCACAGCAAGGTCACAGAGTGTTCTAAACCGTATAAGGTCCAATATAATAGTGTTACTAATGAATTTTCCATTGCAGTAATAAAAGTGGCTGATATCCTGAAGGTTCTCTGCACAAGATTTCACAAATTTCAATATTTACGTTCTGAGTTGGGGATACCTTAATGTGGTAAAATAGTCAAAGCTGTAATTGTCTGGTCCACCCATAATAGGTTGATTTGCTATGAGCGACCAGACGGAAAATCTCCCACCATCACCAATCAGCACTGGAGAGCATGGTGATGAAAACAGACTAAACCTCAGACATGGATTGACATGTCTGAGGCCTATGCCCTGCAGTGGAATAGAAAGAGCTCCCATCATCACCCATCCCCACTGGCCAACATGGTGATGAAAACAGACTAAACCTCAGACATGGATTGACATGTCTGAGGCCTTTGTCCAGCAGTGGAATAGACATATCTTCCTGCATTACTGGATAACATGATGATGAAATCAGACTAAATCTCAGTCATGAATTGACATGTCAGAGGGCTTTGTCCTGCAGTGGAATAGAAAGGGCTGCATTTGCAACATAAACGTTTATGTCTGTGTGTATGTATGTATGTATGACTCCCTCAAAGCATACACATCCATTACGTAATGACAATCTCCAAGGCAATTAAAGAAAACCTCAAGACAACTCAACCTTGAAAGGCGTCCTCTAAAACAGCACGGCCTCACTTCTCAAAATATTGAAATATTTCTCTTCCTTCCCCTTCGACTTTCATACTGTCTTCTCTCTATGCTATTTCCTTGGAATGTTTTCAACATTTAGCGAGAAAATTAACGTCTATTTTTCATGACCTTGGCTTGTCTGGATAGCGTGTACCTCTTACTGTGAAGGTTTTTGTTTCAATACGCATATTATTTTATCATTATTATTATTATTAATATTACTACTGCTACAAGCTAAGCTATAACCCTTGTCTTGTATAGACTACGTGTACGCTTACTGTTAAGTTTTTGTTTCCATATGCATATTATTATTATTATTATTATTATTATTATTATTACTACAGGCTAAGCTATAACCCTTGCCTTGTAAAGACTACGTATACGCATACTGTTAAGGTTTTTGTTTTAATACTCATTATTATTATTATTATTATTATTAATATTATTATTATTATCATTATTATTATTATTATTATTATTATCATTATTATTATAACCGTAGTAAGAAAAGCAAGATGCTACAAGCGTAAGGGCTCCGACAGGAAAAATAGCCCAGTGAGGAAAGGAAACAAGGAAATAAACTACAAGAGAAGTTATAAACAATCAAAATAAAATCTTTTAAGAACAGTGACAAAATTAAATCAGATCTTTCATAAAAAAAAAAAACAGGAGGAAGATAAATAAGATAGAAGATGGAATATTGTTGTTCATATTTCCAGCTTTTCAAGGTGGCAGCCTGTCAGTGTTTGATCTTTCAGAAGAAAATATTAAGAATAATAACTTGTCAATACCAACAAAGTCTATAGAATCAAGGTTATCATAATTGCATTTATCCTTTGGCAAAAATATTCCTTTACTTCACCTTAACTAATATCTTTTCCTTATACTCGCTTTCTAAACAAAAGCTGCACTGAACGATGATGGCATACCTATCTTATTAACAGGTCCTAATTCCAGTTCATTTTACGGCTCTGCGCTGCCATAGAATTGTTGCAAAATTGAAAAATGATTTTTTACAATATATATATATATATACATATATATATATATATATATATATATATATATATATATATATATATATATATATATATACATGCATACATACATACATACATACATACATATCATCATCTCCTCCTACGCCTATTGACGCAAAGGGCCTCGGTTAGATTTCACCAGTCGTCTCTATCTTGAGCTTTTAATTCAATAATTCTCCTTTCATTATCTCCTACTTCACACCCCACACATATATACATACATACATACATACATACATACATATATATATATATATATATATATATATATATATATATATATACACATACATATAATGAGTGCTGTAATTCCTAGCCGTATATAAAACGAGAGAGAGAGAGAGAGAGAGAGAGAGAGAGAGAGAGAGAGAGAGAGAGATTCGTGCTTCTAAAACACAAATGATTAAACCTCATGAAACTAAATGAAACCGGAAGCTCGCGTACATAAAAGTGTTTCGACTTTCAAAATACCTTTGTTAACACCTTGTCAGTTGTCGAGTAAACTGTTGCAAGATAATATCAAGTCTTAGAAAACAATGCAATATTATTGAAATAATTGCCCCTTGACATTCGTTTAATACCCGATTTATTCTAATTGTACTCATTGTTATGATTGATGCAATTCAATTGGCTATGATATCCGGTTTAGACAAAATTGGCCCCCCCCCAAAAAAAAAAATATAAATTAGTTACATTAAACAGAACATAGAGTATATGTGTTTTTTTTAAACCGTACAATGAATCCCATGAAAGGTTTTAATACAAAATGTATTTCACATGATCTTAAAGACTTAGATCAAGATGAGGGCAAAAAAAGGATTAATTCGCCAGAACTATTCAGCTAAAACTCGAGGTATCGTGTTCACTCGGTTCTACATCAAAACATATCCGAACTTCAATCCGCATTACACTGGTATCAAATACAAATCGATGGTCTAATGCCATTTGTAAAATCACTCGACTCACGAATAAATCATCGCCGTTGGCCATTTCAAAAGTTAGAAATCTAAGCGAACGTTTTATAGAAAATAATTCCACCAACAAAGGCCAGGTCCACTGTACTGTAGAGGCCCACTTTCAGACATGAATCTAGCACTACTTGTATCACTACTACGGGGAATGTGCGAACACTTTACTGTGTGTACATAGTACATTCCAACCACGTACCAATCATAGCGTCTTTCTTCCTCTTCTTCTCCTTCCATGACAGCGCCAGGAAGCAGCGTGTCTTCAGTAATGCTTCCGGTCATTCCAGGTCAAGAGAGAGAACTCTACTGAAGAAGCACAGCACTAAGGCGCACTTCTACCTTTAGGAATCTATCGATAAAGTCTCCCGCCCTTTTATCCTCCCGGTTCCAATAATCTACTCCGACCTACTACCCTAAATACACCAGCCACAGGACCACCCTCATTCATACCTGCATACATAGTCAATATTTCCAGGTTACGCTGGATAATATATTATTCATTCATTATCCAGGTGTCAAGATTGGATTATCTCTTTTTTTTTACGCATGCGCGGGCAAACTGACATAGACACGCACATTCGAATGAATCTTGTAGAAGGTGCTGTGTCACGTAACTTTTACTTTCGGGTCGATACTTAGAATTGCTCCAGTAAAATGAAATAAAAAATACTCCATTACATTATATCGGTTTATTATTACATTTATATCGTTGCCTCATTAAGCTAGGCATTATTATTTCAATTCATATTACTGTCTCATTCTGCTAGGCATTATTGCATTACTATTAATTACATTTATATTATTGCTTGATCCAATTAGGCTTTGGCGCTTGCAAAATAAACTAATTTGCAATGTTTTGTTGGGAATTTCATAACGACATTTTCATCCACACAATTTCCCTAATCAAATTGGCATAGGATTATTCCTTGCTATTGTTCAGTGGCTATTTTTCTCTAAGTAAGCAGCTCTTCTAGGAGAAGGACATTCCAACATCAAACCTTTGTTCTCTAGTCTTGGGTAGTGCCATAGCCTCTGTACCATGGTCTTCCACTGCCTTGGGATAGAGTTCTCTTGCTTGTGGGTACACTCAGGCACACCATTCTATCACAATTTTTTTTTCTTTTAGTTTTTACAGTTTGTACAGTATATAGATCTAATTTAATGTTACTATTCTTAAATTATTTCATTTTAATTGTGAATTACTTCTCTTGTAGTTTATTTATTTCCTTGTTTCCTTTCCTTACTGGGCTATTTTCCCAGTTGGATCTCTTGGGCTTATAGCATCCTGCTTTTCCAACTAGGATTGTAATAGTAGTAGTAGTAGTAGTAGTAGTAGTAGTAGTAGTAGTAGTAATAATAACAATAATAATAAAAAGCAGTGGGAAAGAAAACGAGAATATCATCACCAGTAACTAAAGAAAATGGAAAACTAGGCGCCTTTTTTTTTATTCTCAATTAAAAAAGCAATTGGCTGTATAACCCATTGAAAAAACTGCGACTATTCTCGCCCTTTTATTAAAATGTTCTATTATAAAAGGGCATAATACTAGGATACAGTGTCTGATTTCCACCTGGCACATCGATGTGGATGTAAGATTTTTTTTTTTCGGTATCTCACTGAAGTAGAAAATGACAAGACATTTATACATACATCCATTATATGAATTATATATATACAATCACGTATATACATACATATTCTTTGTGTATATATATCATACATATATATATATATATATATATATATATACACATTCATTTATATATATATATATATATATATATATATATATATATAATATATATATATGTATATATATATATACATATATAAACATATATATTATAAAATTATATATATATCTATATATATTTATTATAAAAGTGTAAATATATACTTTATATATATACGTATTGTATATATATATATATATATATATATATATATATATATATATATATATATATATGATTTAGAAACACTAATAGCCAACTTTGGAAGGTATAAACAATCAAAGTGGCTAACAACTTATTCACGTTTGCTAGGCCCGTGCCTTACTCCCAGTCTACCGACGTCCGCTCAGAATTAATAATAAGGGGGTTGGGGGCTCTAACAGAAAGCCTACATCAATGAAATGACATTACTTTCATTTCCTCAATTAAGGAAACACGTGATATTGAAAAATAAAGAAGGGTATTAAAATATGGAATGATTTACAGTATGTATGCATTTATATTTGCAATCATCATGACAAATGGTTAAGATAAACTTGCAAAAACATATGTAAAAAAGGGTAACCGTGATAAATAAAAAAAATGATAAACAAAAATAGTTTGAAATAAACATGAAATTTAAAAAAAA
Source organism: Palaemon carinicauda (assembly GCF_036898095.1). Classification (NCBI taxonomy): domain Eukaryota; kingdom Metazoa; phylum Arthropoda; class Malacostraca; order Decapoda; family Palaemonidae; genus Palaemon; species Palaemon carinicauda. The sequence goes on from NC_090753.1 coordinate 52,002,102, forward strand.
AAATATTAACCACAACGATGACAACACACTTGATATTAACACACAAAAAAACACTTAATGAGAGCACAAACAAAAACACCGAACTCTTTCGCACAAAAGTCCGTCTGTCACTGGAACAAGTAAGACTTTCAGACTGCCGGAAACTAATCGGGAGGCAAGTGCCAACCCTGAAGTAGAAAGCCCCCCCTCCACGGGGGGCTCTACCCCCTCCAACTTCTCCAGTAACCACCTAATTCTAATTTCACAACTCCTTCCTATTCCCCCCCCCCCCCCACCTCACATAAATATATAATTCAACAACCTTCAAAGGCAAAACTTTCCCCTCTTGTTCTCTCTCAATTCCTCACCCCCCACCCCTCCAGGGTTGTAATAAGCCTTCTCCCACCCCCCTCCCCCTTCCCACAAAAGAGGAGTCCCACTGCAGGCCCCACCCAATTGCTCACTTGGGTTCAACAGAGCGAGACTTTTTGAGGGTGCACAATGTCTGTAACGCTGTTGGTCTTTGGGTTTAATCGTTGAGTGATTTCAAGGTTTGATGTCGATTCTTTTAATTAATCAATTTCAATAGTTTATAAATATAATTATGATACTAATAAATATAATAGAACTAATTAATTCTTATTAATCGTAGGCAGAAGAGCCATCCACCTAGAAGTGTCAGTAAGTGCCAGAGTTTGAGTAAGACACGAAACTCGATCACTTTTTGATGAAGATTCTTTTAATTAATTAATTTCAATAGGTCGTAAATATAATAACTCTGATACTGATAAATATAATAGAATACTATTGAATTCTTATTAATCGTATATAAAGAGCCATCCAGCTAGAAGTAAGTGCCAGAGTTTGAGACGCCGTGTGACTCATTAATCACTTTCACTCGTCCAGAATTATAACTAAAAAGACTAACTAATAAAACATCATACCGATAAGTCTGATTTCTTCTTTAATCTGAAAAAAATTACATTTTAAATGCAAAAGATTTTCATGGACGTAGGCTATATATAGATTTATCCTTGTTTAATAATTTGTAAAAAATATATTTTCTAAAAGAATAAAAGTTTATATTTAGCACGCAATTAAATTTATTATATAATAGCTGATTAAATAACAGATTGAAGAATTATAAGTTAAAATACAAGTTAAAACATGGTTCTTTGTTTTTGAGAGTTTTGAAAAAAAAAAATTTCATGGCAAAATATAACTTTTCTTTTATATTTCTAAACACTTCTTAAAAGAATATCTCAAGATTGAAACAGAACTTCTTGACCTTTAAGTACAAACGCAGTAATTAATGGAAAAAAAAAAAGTCTAAAAAAATATGCACAAATTATTATATATCTTCATTTTTGCTTTTAACATGAATCATTGTAGATAGACAATAAACTATTCTTTATCAAGAATATCTATCATAATGAAATTGACACGAAACGTTCCAGTCTAATTAAAAATTAAAGGAACCTTCTATTCATCTTTAATTACTTTAGGAATTACTCACAGTGGATGACGTATAACAATCAGGTCACAAATCACAGCTTATAGTCAATTTCTTTTAGCGAGGCACATTTGCTCGCAGTGGTGCCCTTATAGCTCGGAAAAGTTTCCTGATCGCTGATTGGTTGGACAAGATAATTCTAACCAATCAGCGATCAGAAAACTTTTCAGAGCTAAAAGGGCACCGTTGCGAGTCGGTGCAAATCTGCCTCCCTAAAAAAAATGGACTATAGGCAATTATCGGGTGGAAATTAAGATCGACGAGATAACTAAAAGTAGGCCTGTCTCTTCTTGGAATCTAAACATCAAGTTTTGGAATCTTCGAAGTAATATTCATTTTAAAGAAATATTTTATTTTAATTGTTCATTACGTCTCTTGTAGGTTATTTCCTTATTTCCTTTCCTCACTGGGCTACTTTCCCTGTTGAAGCCCTTGTGCTTGTAGCATCTTGCTTTTCCAACTAGGGTTGCAGCTTAGCAAATAATAATAATAATAAAAATAATAATAATAATAATAATTAAATTAAAATAAATTTCTCATCTACTTTTGTTTCATTATCTTTCCCAAAGAGGACTTAAGATTAGATGGAACTCCAAGTGCTTAGGAATTTAGGCCTTCACTGTTAACATAGTGTTTTAAAATTCAAAGGAACTTGCAATCTGTCTATTTTAAGTATATTGAAAATGTCTTAAGACTCGGTGGAAATTATCGCAAACTAGTTCGGTATCCTATAAGTTTATTGAAACTCATAGACTACCTATTTCTGACACTTAAAAATATATTTCTTAAAGCGTACATAATTCTGGCAACTTAAAAAGTGTCTCAAAGTCTACCTACTTCTGGCACCTTACAAATGTCATTCGTAAAGCTAACCTATTTCTGGAACCTTCAAAATAGCTTTCTCATAGCCTACCTACTTCTGGCACCTTAAAAATTTCTTCATAACATATCTATTTCTAGCACCTTAAAAATAGCTTTCTAAACCTAACTACTTTTGGCACCTTAAAAATGTCTTTCTCAAAACCTACTTACTTCTAGCACTTCAAAATGTCTTTATCAAAGCCTTCCTACTTCGGG
>NC_090753.1:52017170-52021210 GCF_036898095.1 Palaemon carinicauda
GCTATTTCTCACAGGACTGATTAGCACATTTCGAGACAAATTTGGGCTATTTCTCACAGGACTGATTAGCACATTTCCAGACAAATTTGGGCTATTTCTCACAGGACTGATTAGCACATTTCCAGACAAATTTGGGCTATTTCTCACAGGACTGATTAGCACATTTCCAGACAAATTTTGGGCTATTTCTCACAGACTGATTAGCACATTTCCAGACAAAATTTGGACTATTTCTCACAGAACTGATTAGCACATTTCAAGACAAATTTGGGCTATATCTCACAGACTGATTAGCACATATCAAGACAAATTTGGGCATTTCTCACAAGACTGATTAGCACATTTCCAGACAAATTTGGGCTATTTCTCACAGGACTGATTAGCACATTCGAGACAAATTTGGGCTATTTCTCACAGGACTGATTAGCACATATCAAGACAAATTTGGGCCATTTCTCACAAGACTGATTAGCACATTTCCAGACAAATTTGGGCTATTTCTCACAGGACTGATTAGCACATTTCGAGACAAATTTGGGGAATTTCTCACAGGACTGATTAGCACATTTCAAGACAAATAAATTTGGGCTATTTCTCACAGAACTGATTAGCACATTTCAAGACAAATTTGGGCTATTTCTCACAGGACTGATTAGCACATTTCGAGACAAAATTTGGGGAATTTCTCACAGGACTGATTAGCACATTTCAAGACAAATAAATTTGGGCTATTTCTCACAGAACTGATTAGCACATTTCAAGACAAATTTGGGCTATTTCTCACAGGACTGATTAGCACATTTCGAGACAAATTTGGGCTATTTCTCACAGGACTGATTAGCACATTTCCAGACAATTTGGGCTATATCTCACAGGACTGATTAGCACATTTCGAGACAAATTGGGGAATTTCTCACAGGACTGATTAGCACATTTCAAGACAAATAAATTTGGGCTATTCACCACAGGACTAATTAGAACATTTCATGACAAATTTGGGCTATTTCTCACAGGACTAATTAGAACATTTCCAGACAAATTTGGGCTATTTCTCACAGGACTGATTAGCACATTTCCAGACAAATTTGGGCTATTTCTCACAGGACCTGATTAGCACATTTCGAGACAAATTTGGGCTATTTCTCACAGGACTGATTAGCACATTTCCAGACAAATTTGGGCTATTTCTCACAAGACTGATTAGCACATTTCCAGACAAATTTGGGCTATTTCTCACAGAACTGATTAGCACATTTCAAGACAATTTTTGGGCTATTTCTCACAAAATTGATTAGCACATTTCAAGACAAATTTGGGCTATTTCTCACAGGACTGATGAGCACATTTCAAGATAAATTTGGGCCATTTCTCACACTGATTAGAACATTTCAAGACAAATTTTGGCTATTTCTCACAGAACTGATTAGCACATATCAAGACAAATTTGGGCTATTTCTCACTGATTAGCACTTTCAAGACAAATTTGGGCTATTTCTCACAGAACTGATTAGCACATTTAAAGACAAATTTGGGCTATTTCTCACAGAACTGATTAGCACATTTCAAGACAAGTTTGGGGAATTCCTCACTGGATTAATAAGTTCATCCTCATTCAAAAGTCAGGATTTATCCCTGGAATAGCAATTCTATTCCTTATTTAGACTAATCTGGAGAGATCTTAAAAGTTTAAAGGCCGCTCAAGAATGGTAGAGGCAAGGGGACAGTTACATTACCTTACCGAGCAGGACAATGCCCTAGAGACTGACCATATAAACATATGATCAAAGACCGAGTCCCTTCTCCACCCAAGCTAGAAACAAACAGGATCAGGCAATGGCTGCTGATGACTCAGCAGATAGACCTACAAGCTCCCCCAAAACTCCCATCCTTAGCTCAAAAGGATGATGAGGTTGCAGACCAAAAAAACTAACGAGTTTGAGCAGGATTCGAACCCCAGTCTGGCGTTCACCAGTCAGGGACGTTACCACATCAGCCATCACAACCCTTAGCCCAATTTAAACATATCTGGGGAATTTCTATCCGGGATACACAATTTGAGCTCCAATTTAAAGACAAATCCAATGATCAGGAGGCTTTTCTTTACTGACAATTCAGTTTCATAATCAATATGATTTCTTCCCAATTCTGATGAAGTACAATCAACCTAGGGATTTTGCCCCAATGTGGGGGAATATGTCAGCGTTAATCTAGGGATTTTTCGGCGTCCCCGGATTCTAACCGTCTGGTTTAGGGGGATAGGTCACCGTTGGTCTCAGAATTTTCTTTTGACGTACGAGAAACACCTTTTAACTAAAGCTTAAATTCCTGGCAGGACTCAATGTCCTGAGATAAGCTTCTGATAACCACACTCAGAAGAACAGCCATAAACTTGTATCTGCGTCATAACCAGCTTATCAAATGTTACGATGGTATTATTATTATTATTATTATTATTATTATTATTTGCTAACTACAACCCTAGTTGGAAAAGCAGGATGCTATAAGCCCAGGGGCTCCAACACGGAAAATAACACGGTGAGGAAAGGAAACAAAGAAAAACCAAATTTTTAGAAGAGCAACATCATTAAAATATCTCCTATACAAACTATAAAAACTTTAACAAAACAAGAAGAAGAGAAATAAGATAGAATACTGCCCCCGAATGTACCCTCAAGCAAGAGAACTCTACCCAAGACAGTGGAAGACCTATTAAGTATTACGTTTACTATGGAATAAACTGAGAAAATGTCAGTCGGAGAAGAGAATAAAAAAGTTATGGAAAGCAGTGAAAAGCACTGTTGATGCAAGCAAGCACTACAAGGCTACAATTGCCTTCTGTGTAAGGAAGGGGGAAGCAAATATGGAGGATGAGTGGAAATATGTTCAGAAAAATTTCGTGCATTTCTCGGGACTATATACGTATATACATACTGTATATATTTGTATATAGGCTATACAAAGACATTTTATATATATACAAATATATTTACTATACACAATATATATATATATATATATATATATATATATACATATATATATATATACATGTATATATATATATATATATACATATAATTATCCATATAAATATACATAAATGCATATATATATATACTATGTATAATATATATATATATATATTATATATGTATATATATATATATATATATATATATATGTATATATAAACATACTGTATATATATATATATATATATATATATATATATATATATATATATAAGAGAGAGAGAGAGAGAGAGAGAGAGAGAGAGAGAGAGAGAGAGAGAGAGAGAGAGAGAGAGAGACGGAACACCTGTAAACGTGGTGAACCCACTAATCTTTATCATGATACTCATGCACGAGAGAGAGAGAGAGAGAGAGAGAGAGAGAGAGAGAGAGAGAGAGAGAGAGAGAGAGAGAGAGAGAGAGAGAACGCCTATAAACGTGGTGAACACACAAATCAGATGATGCAGCTTAGAAGTCTACCATAAATCCACAAATAAATATAAATGATACAATAATGTAAAAAATGAAAAAAACTATATACACTCCTCAGTCATTAAGCTGAACTATACCCAAGACTGTCTCTCGCTTCTGGGCAAGTCGTGGGTGGGTAGGTATGTTAGTAAGTGTGTTAGTATACATGCCCGGTTCACCGGATACCCTGACGTTAAAAAAATAAAAATTTCAAATAATACCCACGGTTTCTCCAGGACCTTTAGATTAATCATAATCATAGACATTTTTTATATAGTTTTGTGTTTTGATTGTACATATAAAATCTTTTAAGAGGTAAACAGAATATACATCTGAATTCACCACACTATCGTAAGTTTCTGTTGCGATACCAGTTTTGTACAGATAATTTCTCCAATGATTTTTACATTCCTAAATAAACTTACTTTCTTCTAGATATTTTGAGTAATTGAAAATTAAAACCTTCTCTAATTAAATATTTTGAAAGCAAGTATGTGGATATATAACAAATTGTTGGAAAATTGTATTTTCCCCTTTAAGTTCGTATTGACTGAATAA
>NC_090753.1:52026710-52046710 GCF_036898095.1 Palaemon carinicauda
GAGGCTATGCCACTACCCAAAGCTGAAGAGTTTTTTCTGTCTTCACCAAGAGGAAAGTAGACAACAATTACAGTGTAGTAGTTAACCCCTTGAGCACAGAAGAATTGTTGGGTAATCTTAGTGTTGTCAGGTGTATGAGGACAGGAGAATATGGAAAAAATAGGCCAGACTATTCGGTGTATGTGTAGGCAAGGGAAAAGTGATCCATAACCAGAGCGAGGGATTCACTATAGTACTGTTTTGCCAGTCAAAAGACCCACTAACTATTTTGCGGTAGTATCTCAATGGATGGCTGATGCCCTAGTCAACCTACTACCTACAAGAACAAAAGCTACAGATCGTCATTCACTCCAGAGGTGCTACTAAGAGGAAACTCTGCCATTGTACTACAGTATATAGGAAGATTTAATAGGTCGGACAGCATTATGGAAGAAATTAATATCTATCATAAGTATAGCAGTGTTAAAGGTGGGTAAAACTCGGGGTTGAAGGGATCCTGGGAAGACCATTTATTAAGTCCCACAAGGCATCGTATAAGGGGTGCCGATGGACCTAACCCTTCGGTGGGGATGGACAAGTAAGTTCAATAAAGATTTATAAGTTTAGCTGGTACACTGAATGGCTGTATTTTTTAGGCCAAACAATTCCTTTTACAAGTAATCATATCCAGTTTATGTTCCCTACTTACTGTAATGTCTAATGGTTTCCTAATTTTCCTATATATTTAGTGTTTTATGTGGTTTCTAGATGCCCATACATATTTTTTACAAGTACAGTAACCTTATCCTGTTTATGCTCTATCATTATTGTCCATGAATTTCTTAAATTTTCTTATACAATTAGTGTTTTATGTGGTTTTCCATCTCTCCATTGCCTGTAATATATCATTATAATGTATTCATTCATGGCTCATTGCTTATAAGCTCATACACTTTTATAAATACAAGTATCAATCAAACGGATGCTACAAGTTAAATTCTTAAAAAATGTCAAAGCAGCTTCAAGATATCTCTAGGTTCACTAACAAAAACAATAGTAGGGATTTGCACTTAAGACCATGAAACAAAAAGGCCATTCAGAGCACCCATTGAGACATCATACACTTATAATTGCATTTATTTTCAACAGATGATACTCCAAAACAGGAAAATTTTGTTTGTAAAATTTATTTACCAGATACCATGTACAGTGTTCACTCATGGATCTGTACTTTGCTTATTTGCCCTCACTGACTACAGCAAACTTTTGAGTGTGACCTAGTAATCATCTTAGACATTGATGAATGGGGGAAAATTTAAGTAGAGTACAGAAACAGGAAACAAGAAATGGGCCCTAAAAACGTAAACAGGTGGCATTTTTGCATATGGGTGAACTCAAGTTGTGCTATGGTAAAATTACACATCTTCAAAAAGTAATTTGTATATCAACTAACAGTGATATGAGTATGATATCAGCGAAGCTAAAAATTATAGCGAGGTATCGGTAATTATTGGAGGGTAGCAGGGGAGCCTGTACACCTGTCAGCTCACTGAGTAGCCACATTTAACTTCACCTAGGACTTGCATGATGGATGACATGGTTAGTGTGATTTCAAAGGAATCAGGTTTGTATAGGTAGAAAAAATACTAGTCTTTAAAACAAAGTGATTTCTTCCTACATGAATACAGTACAAACTGTCATCCTTAAACAGGAGACTTATCCTTAGAAGGATATGTCTACTATATTCAATCTGGCTGGTTCAAAATTTCTATACCATCAAAGGATATGATACTGTATCTCCAATGTTAGCTAAAGTAAATAGATGGATTTACACTGCTATTCATCAGAAGAGGGGGGGAAACACTTCTTCCTTAATCTTAAAATAGAATAGCTACTCTGCATGGTATAACCGCTTTAGGGTTCATTTCAGCAATATAACGGCTCGACCGGTACACTCCAAAGAAGGAGAAAGAAGAGAGGATGAAATGCCAGAGATTACTACTTTCAACCTAAACTGATGTTACCACTCTTATCTTAGAGATGCTTCTTGTCCTGTCCTATGAGGGAGCTATGTATGCTTACACAACCTGCTGAGTAGCTACCATAGGTTCAAAAGAAAACTTACTGAATCACTTAAGGGTGTATTCACATAGAGGGCTCTGAAAGTTGTCTGTTATCTTCTAGCTCCAGCCAACAGGACTTAGCCCACTGACAGGCTCTTCCTAAAGGATAAAAAAGCACCTACTCCTCTGACTGTGAGCACAGACCTGTGTGTGTTCCTCCGGATCTCCTGCTGTCTAGGATTATACTTAATTTATTGTCTTGCAAAGCCAGAAGGAAAGGTTTTTTCTCTGGAGATCTTCTTAAGGCTGACAGAGCTGAAGAAGAAAGCTGGAAATCTTGGTCCGAAGGGTTGAGTTCATTTCTGGTAGTGTTTTAGTTCCCTCTCAAGAAGTAAATCATTCAGATGAACTGCGTATAGAGCTTTAGCAATACACCCAAGCACGAAGTACATAGAACTTTTCTCAACTCAGAATGACTAATGAGATATGATAAACCATGCAGCTTGCCTAGTCTTTGTTGACGTCAGGGCAAGTAAGAAGACAATCTCGAGCGTCAAGTCCTTATCGGCCACTTTCTTCTAAGGTTTGTAAGAGGCTCTTTTCAAAGACCTCAGAACTCTAGTGCTGATCTACATGGGTGGCAGGAGGTCTCTTGGAAGGCAGGACTGCTTCAAAGCTACTTACGAGCATTGACAATTCCCATGAACAAAGAAAGGACTACGTCCTTCAGTCTACAAACTTGATTCAAGGCTGAGCAATAGCCTTTCATCACTGAGGCAGAGATGAGCTTCTCTCCTAACAGGAAAGCAATGAGGTCTGCAATTGTCTGAATATAGGCTCAGAATAGAGAAGTACTCATTCTATGCCACCAACAACTGAAAATGGCCTATTTTGCCTGGTAGACTGACATGCAAGACTTTTGGAGATATCTTGACTCCTACACATTGCCTTGCAAAAAACCTTGTGCTTGCAGATGGGGCAGCCAAAGTAAGTTAGATGAATTGGGTAGTTTTCTCGGAACCTCAGTTATCAGCATCAGAAGGTCTGGGTACCATTTTGCACCAGGTCACATACTGTAGTAGCTACCAATATCATATTGAGGTTTAGATTAAACAAAACCCGGTTGACCTCTACCCTCAAATCAGGCAGATCAGACAAAAAGCATAGATATAGTGTACTGTTTAGTACAAAATATGAGAAATATGAAGGGTTTTGAGGCTAAGAAGCATTTATTCTAAAAAATGTAGCAAATACTTTATAATCATTATGGTATTATACAGTACTAGCTGTGATGCAAAAAAGATGGATAATCGGGTGGTAAAAAAGCATGTAATGATCAGTAGGAATTATTATAAACTTAGTATAATACCTCCACCTCTTATTTACGGTAATAAAGGAGACCTTCTGAAAACTCCAAAATATGGGGACCTCGGCAAACAAATATTCCCAACCTCTGATCTGCTTATTGTATGTTTAATTTTTCTTACGTGCTTTAACCCTTTTACCCCCAAAGGATGTACTGGTACGTTTCACAAAAGCCATCCCTTTACCCCCATGGACATAAAGATATGTCCTTGCAAAAAAATGCTATAAAATTTTTTTTTTTCATATTTTGGATAATTTTTTAAGAAAATTCAGGCATTTTCCAAGAGAATGAGACCAACCTGACCTCTCTATGACAAAAATTAAGGCTGTTACAGCAATTTAAGAAAAATATACTGCAAAATGTGCTGGGAAAAAAATAACACCTTGGGGGTTAAGGGTTGGAAATTTCGAAATAGCCTGGAGGTAAAAGGGTTAATACATTTTTACAAAATACTTCAAAAAAGACGAAACTATTTCATTCATAATCCAAATTGGGAGTTAGTCGAGCACTTGGGCAAGTACAGCATTTGCATCTTTAAATTTCATAGCTTTCCTCAGCTTGAAACGATGGTGAACAATAACAAAAATGTCTCTAATCAAATATTTGTTTTGTCAACACCACAAAGTGGTCGTTTATCTTTCTGAAAGAAGTAGGCTAGATAAACTTCCGACATACTGTACAGTACAATTGTACTACTGTATACTGTATTGTAGTTAATACCCCAGCACAGAATCTGAGCAGCCGACTTTATTGCAATCCACTTTGAATTAGGTTATGATTTTAAAAGCTGCAATTATAGCAAGTATACTGCACAGGATAAATTTCTAACTAACACTAAAGTGTCATGAATAAAAAATGAATACCTGCCACCTGCTACCGGTTACTTCAAAAGCTTAAATATTTGCTCTGTCTGTCACCAGGTGTTGACTGGTACACAACGGAAAACATTTACCTGCTGCGAGTATTTTTCGCATTGCTTTCAAAATATATTTACAGTATTGTACAACAGTAAATTTTCAATGAGCATTAAATGGATAAGCAAACTTAAATGCATTTGACTCAGTCTGCTATCAAAATAAGATTACAGTACTGTACTGTATAGCCATAAAAATGGAAGCTGCCATCAGGGGGATATGTAACTTTCAATGCATCTGATGCAGTGTCAAAAATAACAAGGGTGGTACAGGACCCAGGTTTGAATACAAAAACAGGTAATCTGAATAATGGAAAAAATAAAATAAAACACAGTATGCTCTCAACCGATTGGAATATAAAATAAAACTGACCCTCAAATTAATCTAACCCTCTTGAATAAATTAATAAAATTTTCATAAAAAACTTGGGAGTAATACAGCATAAAGCATCAAGAACCAATAGGAATGAATGCACCATTACTTCAATAAAATATCAAGGACATATATATTCCCATAATGGTTAAAATGATGAATTGGAATTTCTAACTTGGTCCATACTGTTCTAAACTGGGCCCTGGAAGGCACTTCAGCATCCAAGTTAAAATGAATGTCAGGATAAAAAATTATGTAGAACTTGTTACTGACCAATACAGCAAATCCATGGGGCATCTATAAACAAAATGAGGATACTGTATGGTTGAGGAGGGCTACACGGGCACCTTAAAGTGAGCTATGATGGGTGTCATTGTACCAAGAAATTGTTTTTAACCTCCACAACTTGATATACATCTAAAAAAACATTGGAGCCCAAGAAAGGTGGGACTAATAGTCAGATATCGAGACTTGTGGGTCGCACAGTACCTCTCACCTAAGCCTCATTGCTGAACTTGTTAGTACTGTATAAAATTAATTTCTCCCTACAGATTTATATTATCAAACTAGACTTTGGACACCTATTATGGCCCCAACCTATCCTATAAGGTCATGGTGTGAATAAACTTGACACTACGCTAAACATGGCATCTTTCTTAAAGTTTTATAATTTCTAGAAAAGTACAGTACTGTACTTGTTAAGATTATTCTCAAATGATCATTTCATCTATTCTTACTAGTCATTAATATATCTTACCCTGCAAATGAGTTTGAACTACTATCTTGACAAACAGAAATCTACTTTACTAAAGAATGCAGTGAGGTAAACTTGCTTGAAGTATATTAAGTAATTCTGAAGAGGTAAAAAATGCCATACCTTTACGTCAAAGAAACAAGCAATATCTACACGTGGAGGAAAAACTACAACCACGAACACTCCCTTTTAGCTTAAAGCTCAAGTGACCTACAGATACGAAATAAAATTACCACAAAAGTCTACAAGTCTTTATCAACAGTTATACAGCAATAGTTTTGCCAAGAAATCTGACCAAGTACAGTACCATACACTAGATACAGCCAGTATTATGACAAAAAATCTATATCGCTCTATTCAAGGTGCAGAATTTTAGTAATGATTGTATCCATGCAATCTTCTATTACAATAATTACTCTATTAGACAATGCAACATTTTCCGATTCATCCATTTTATTTAATCCCAAACAAGGCTACTCCTATTTATATCTGTAGCTGCACGATTTTAACTGTTGATAAATAACAGTTCTAGGTAACAGAGTTACTACTACAGTACTGGCTTTTATATCATCAGTCCATGATGTGATATAATGTCAGTATACCTTTCTGTCATTAATACCGGTGGTGATGTTTTTAGTGCTTTTTTTTCAATAAATTATTGAATTTCCATTGGACATAAGGTTAAACAAATGTAATTACAAGGCAGAAAGCCCAGAATTCAAAAATCATTAATTGAGAGCTTAGTATATTTCCCCTAATATATAGCAACAGTCAACTAAAGTCTCGCTCTTAATATTATTACTAGCCAAGCTATAACCTTAGTTGTAAAAGCAGGATGCTACAAAAAGAGCTCCAACAGGTAAACCTACCCAGCGCAGAGAGAAAACTTATACAGTACAGAATTCTCATACCTGTATCTTCAAGTATAAACAAAGTTTGAAATTTATTCTCACCAGTATATGTGGTCTGTATTCCATGCTTATAATCCCAAGAGAGAACAAGTCAGAAGAGAGGAAGAACGGCCCTGTCTCTCTACTTTCACTATACATAATGCTAAGAATAACTGAAAACGTGATCACATACTAGCCGCCCTGTAAAGGTACATGTTCCAAAATATTTGTTAGTCATCGACCACTGGGCCCGATGAGAATGTATCCAGTGATCGGGTGCAGTCCTTTAGGTTGTGTGCAGTGAAGGTAGTCTGCCTTTTCCAAACACCACCATTAGGAACCAATGATACAGAGTGGTTCTTGTGGAATATCAGGGTTGCAGCTGGACCCCAAATGTCATGGTCTTCAGGAGGGACCCCAGTTGACGCATCTCCCAAAAATTTATACACTCTTGAAAACACCTCTCGTAACCTGAAACGAGATGGTGTTCCTAGACACCCCCTTCTTGTTTTAACATGTGCTTACAGACAAGTTGGTTAAGTAGCCAGGAGCAGTCCTCATAAGGAAGGAATAAACTAACTGCCCTCACAGGACAAAGTAACAAAACAGTCCAGGTCATCAGTTATCTCCTTTAGCAATGAAATTGTGAGGGAGTCAAATCTGGTGTCATTAATAGCAGGATTTTTGAGTCTCATCCAAAATTTCTGGTACAAAAGTAAAAAAGATTTTTTCACCCTCTGGAGTGTGAAACAAGAGAACTCTTGGAACTCACTCACTCATTTTGATGAGGCTTGGGTTAAAAGGAAAACCGTATTTAACACTAGGTCTCAGTCTGATGCCTTGCTGGGAGGTTCAAAGGGTGCCATCTTTAGTGACTTCAAAATCTTGATCACACTCCAAGGGAGGCATTTGAGTTCCCAAGGAGGAAACGACTGCTCGAAACTCTTGATCAATGCTGAGAGTTCCCATGATGAGGAGAGGTCAATTCTCTTCAGTTTAAAGACCAGGCTTACGGCTGAGCAATAACCTTTTTCATCTCAGGGACCGAGAGAATGAAGTCTGCAATCAGTGGTATAGTGGCCTTGAGTGGAGCAATGTTCCTTTTATGACACCAATCACAGAAAAGCAACCATTTAGCCTGGGAGACCACTGCAATCAGTGGTATAGTGGCCTTGAGTGGAGAATTGTTCCTTCGACACCAACCACAGAAAAGTAATCATTTAGACTGGGAGACCACTGCGGAGGACCTGCGATACCCTGAAAGTTGACTGCCAGTCTCAAAAGGCCTTTCTTTCAGAGGAGTTGCTGGATAACCTTCAGCCATGAAGGGAGAAGCAATGAGCTGCTTCATGAAACTTTTCATGTAAGGCTGTAGTAGAAGGCTTGACTGATCAAAGTTCTCATGGAACTTTTACGAGAAGCTCTTGAAGGTCCGAGTACTACCCCATCTGCAATCACTTCAACAGAACCGGTGTTACTCTTAGATTCTGTGATGACCTGATTTCTTTCAGTATCTATTGTATCAGGCAGAAAGGGGGAAATGCATACCCGTCCATCCCTTCCCAGGGGGTGTTGAAGTGCATCTTCCATTATTGCATCTATCAGATGTGTGGCAAACATGTCTAACTGTTGGGGGACCCCATAAAGCCAGGAGACGCGTTGCCACTTGAGGATTTAATGACCACTCTGAATTAACTATCGTCCTTAGTCGGCTCAGATTGCCTGCAATTATGTTCCTCTTTTTCAGTATGAAGCTGCATTCCTATTGCTAGTTGGCATAGGAGATGAGACACTGAGCCTTCATGATTGTTGATACATGTCACAACGGATGTGTTGTTGCTCCTCAAAACAATCGAGTGACCTTTCATTCTTTTTGTAAAGTGTTATCTTCTGTTCTAGAAGGTCTTCTTTCTGGGATCCCTTTATACATAATGATGGAATCATTGGAGCCTTCATCGGAAGAGAGCAACAATTTATGAAAAAGGATACGATACCTTAAGCACAGTATTTTCATGGTCTGGGGATCTGCCAAAATAAAAAACTGCTCCCTTTCTGAGAACTGTACTCCAAGTTATTCCCCTACTGATGGTAAACTGGGGGACTCGCCTCTTTGACGGGAACCATTAAGACTCGGTTTTTCCTGCTGGAGGCATGGCTTCTACAGCAAAAAAGAATATAGAGGGTTTTTGTTTTTTGAAAGTTGACTCGGGTAGCAGATGACACTGAGAATTGTGTTTCATAGGAAAGGCCCTTGGAGCCTTTTGTGTAGGGTCTGGAAAACGTGCAGTCACAGCCCTCTTTAGAAAGGAGGTGAAGTTAGAATTTTCTCACCTTTCTACTGCTGCCACCATTTCTGTGGGAAGAAAGCATGTGGGATGACCAATAATCTTTGAATTTCTTCTTTACAAGTCAATTCCTGAGTTTTATGCTTGGCATACTTAGTTAGAACAGTATCTCACCTCTTGAGGACACAATTTCCCCAGATTGAAGCTGTTTGGTGGAGCACAAATTCCAGGGCCTTTGCTCCAGAATGAACTACGTTCTTAAATTGGGTACTCTTTTCTGGATTGTATAAAGTTTCTGAAATGGCAAAGTAAGACACTGCTCCTGACAAATGATAAATTCAGAAGCTGGCCTGAAAGGCAAACATGGCTGCCACCTCCATGTTCGTTAACTTGGCAGCTTAGAACAAGGAAGGGATGCTAGGTAACTTGTCTCTAGATGTGACTGGTGTAAGGTTGGCTACATCTCAATCGATTATGCATGCACATAAAATTTCCTTTGCTTTGACAACGTTGGAGAAGGTGCTGTGGAAAGACCAAAGCACAGCACCTTGAACTGGTATTTCCTGTTGTCTAGGCTGAATCTTAAGTACTTCCTTGAAGACGGATGGATTAGGATTTGGAAGTACGCGTCCTTTAGGTCCACTGTGCACATGAAGTCCCGTGGTCTTACCGCTTGTCTGACTGTGTCTGCCGTCTCCATGCTGAACGGAGTTTGTTTGGCAAACTTGTTCAGAGCTGAGAGGTCGATGACGGGTTTCCAACCCCCAGACGCCTTTTTTACAAGAAAGAGTCGACTGAGGAAGCAAGAAGACTCGTTGAGGACCTCTTGGAGAGCACCGGTCTTCAACAGGGTCTCGACTTCTGCCCGGAGGGCTAGCCCTTTGTCGATCCCATGACACTGGATTCCTGATCAGGGTAGGGAGAGATGTTGTGAACGGGATGCGATACCCTGAACAAATCAGGGAGATTGTCCAGGGCATAGCCCTGAGCTGCTTCCACCTGTCCCAGCAACTTTGTAGGTATCCCCCCCCACTGGTGGACAAGTGGGGAGAATGCCTTTCCTAGCATATGCGGCCTCGGCCGGTCCCTCTAGGAAATCTTCCTCCCCTGGAGGACTTAGTGCCTTTACCATCTTTGTTCAGAAAAGGCTTTTAGACACTGGTGTCTTGGCTGCTGTCTTGTTCATCACGATCTTCGTTGGGTGGGACTGCTGAGGAGTTGGTGGTTTATAGGGCTTGTAAGTCAAAGCCACGAGGAGGAGGTAGTCCTGTTGGGACTTCTTTCATCTCAGTAGCGTGTTCCACGTCCTTCTGTTCAAACAGGGAGGTCCCCTCTAAAGAGGAGTTCCTGAATCTGGCAATCTTGGCATTTGGGACATGCTGGTGGAATCTCTCAGACACCGCATCTCGCTGTTTCAGGATGGTGTTTGCCCATAAGTTCGAAACTTAATGGGCAAGAAACTCAATGGTGCGTATGCCTGTGAGGAGTTAAGTTTCTATCACTTTCCTGGTGCGTTCCTTGAAGAAATCCTCGGTTCCAACCATGATTCCCAGGGTCCCCAACCACAGATCAAGCCATGAAGTAGCCTGAATGACATACTTCGTGACCTTTTCCTAGTTGAAGATCTTTGCTGCCAAGAACGAGACCTGACGGCTGGAGAGCTTTTCCAGATAATGATGGAGGAAGAGCTGGACGTGTCTTGACCAAGATCTCAAAATACCTCCTCTGCTGGACGCGAGGAGTTGGGAGAAGCCCGGGCACTCTTTACCCCTTGAGACCAGGGCAAGGCCACACTGGTCTTCAAGGGTTTCCGAGTACTGAAAACTGTGTCTATGCCCTCTCGTAGGGATATCTCCGGGTCTGAAGACCCGTTGAGTACCCTAATAAGAGTCAGAACTTTCCAGAATGCATGTTTTGTCTCTTTCTGCTCCCCCTCTGAAGTGGTACTAGGAGCAAAGTCTCCATTTTCCACCCCAGAGAGCTTCTCTCGGAGTGGTTTGCGGGAATCCCTAGAGTGACTGGCGGCTCCTGTAGGCTTGGAGGTCCTTGAAGAGGACTTCGGAAGAGCATTGGAGTCCTTAGATTCCTTCCGAAGAAGGAAGAAGGACTCGAGCATCGAAGGCCAGACGGGATCGTCCCTCCAGATGATTTCCATCGGTGGTGGAGAAACCTCCGTGCGAGGAGAAACATCCTCCGAAGGTAGAAGGGAGGAAGTTCGGCCCTCGCGCGACTCCCTCAGTGTAGAGGGGAGTTATGAGAGTGTTCGGCGGGAGGGACAGGAAGGACGGGACAGGAAGGCATAAAAGGAGTTAGCTTCACCCTAGGGGATGCGATCGTGTCTGAGACTCCTCTATTCCTCTTCATGGGGGGAAGAAGCCAAGGTTCCTTGCGGTAGGTTTGCTGGGGCCGGTGGAAAGGAGGTCGGAGACAAGCGTGATGACATTGCAGGCCCAAAGGCTTGCACTACTGCTCTAACCATGGCACCAAACCAAGGCTGTTTGCTGACAGATGAACTGTCAGACAGAATTCCTGAAAGGAAAGGGACCGAAGGTTCCCTGTGAGGAGTCTCAACTGATGTTGGTGGAAGGTCCGCCTTTGTAGGACGAATCTTCGGGATCCTGAACCCTTCCGTGGAGCGTTTCCCTTTCCCCGGTGGTCGAGCTGTAATGCAGTTGTGCGGAGGGAACGAGGCAATGCTGACTTATCACAGTCTTTATTGTGACGTTCCTTGCATAATCAATCCTGTAGCACCTGTTCAGATGGTCTGCGCAATTGCGCAGGAGAGCGCTGGTACGCCGGAAACTGAGTGCGTGCAGACGAGCACTGGCGCTTAGGAGAACGGCGCTATGCATGTGAGCGCCGACCCGTAAGAGAGCGCAGCTGCACAGGGATGAGTTGGCGAGTGCTGTAGTGCTGGCGAGCGAGTACTAAGGCACCGAAGGACAGTGAAATGCTGGAGAGCGCTGACGAGCAATGACGTTCTGGAAAGCATTGATGTGCTGGAGGGCGCCGACAAGATGCTAGCGAGCTAAACGCTTAGAAGGAGCATCACAAACAGGATGATGAGGTGACAGGAACGATAAAGGCAGGTCAGCAGTTCAGTGTGGAGGTAGAACTGGAACCGGGATGTGCCCCTTGGAAGGGCAAACATTCACCGACGGAGATCGCGAACGATCCACTGAAGAGTCCAGGACCGAAGTCTGAGGACTAGCTGCAGCGTCGTCAGGAGAAGGTCTAGGAACAGGCGAAGGTTGAGGGCCAGAAGATGACTGAAGCAGAGGCTCCTCTGCGGGTAACGGCTGCTAGGTGCAGGGGTGTCGGCCACAGAAGACACCTCAGACACTACAACGTCCACACACGACAGAGGATCTACCAACGGAGTCAACGACAACTGCGCACTAGCACCCCCGGATGATAAGGCGCAGCAAGGAGTCCTTGGAGGGCGGACCTGGAAGCCCCAATGATAACCATACCTGTACAAAGGGAGACGAAGACAAGTGTGCATGGTCGCAGAAGTCAAAACACACACACACCAGAGAGAGAAAAAGCACAAACAAAAGCATTAAATGGCAGTCCAAATAGGCTAAGAATGAAGAACAGCAACGACTACACCATACGAGCCAAAAGCAAAGTGAGCTAAATCACCCGTGTGTGAGCAGGAACAGTAGCAAGCTACCCCCACAACCCCCGCTAACTAGCAGAATGGATAGTTAACCCTCGCTAAATTTTAATGGCTCGTCGTATCAGCTTCGCTAAAAGTAATAAACACTAATAAATAGCGTAGTTTTGTATCTCAAATTTTGCAAGTAGAAATTAATGTTTTGCACAGTAAATTAATTATTACCATACACTGGATAAAACTTATCATAACTTTACTCAAGTATGAATAGAGAGTACAGATATGACTTACAAAGTAAAAGAGGTCATTGTAGTCTTAACTATAGTACCTGTTCGTGGTTTTACACCCTTCATGTTTATATTTATATAAAATACACTCATATCTCTTAACTGAAATCGAATTCAGTACAATAGCACAATAACTACCATCACAGGATTATTCTTTCCTTTACAATATTGGAAGTAGTTATACAGAACTATATTGTGAATATTTCTTAACAGCTATGGCTTACTGCACAGAAATTAATCTCAGGATATTTAACAAGATGTATCAAACAATTAAATGAATCAACAAGATATAACTATTCTAATGATTAACCATTGGTTGAGGGGAGCTTATTGGCACCATTGGCCTGGTAGAAAACTTTGCCCTAGGCTAGGTTAGGGTAAATCCTTATAGTAGTCTTACTAACGAGCATTTTATTTTCTGGGAGGAGGGGGGGGAGCCATAAAGCAGATGTATTTGTAAAGTGCAAGTATTTACATGTATTTTTCCTTACCCAATCATGTGGATAATAGATAAAACCTACACATAGTAGCTATGTGAATAACTTCGGCCCAGAATACAGGATAGCCTTTAGTGAACCTGTTTGGGGGGGTCATATATGTTATGAAAAAACACATCAAATACCAACAAATACCATGAAAAAAACACAGTTGACAGGCACCATCATGAACCCACTACAATCCTAGTAATCCTGAATTTATAGTTTAAACACATCTTATCGTAAAAGATTGCTTTGCAACATAGACTGTAGAGTATTATGCTAAAAGGCTAGGCTACTCACTACAACCAGCAGTTTTTGTAGCTACAGTGTTAATCACACCCTTATCATAGTATCGTGACCAGGCTTGTATGAAAATTACTAATCCAACAGCTTACTTTTCTGGATAGTATACAACCTTGTTACATTGTACATTATGCCTCTCACACAAGTGTATGTAGTGCAAAAGTAAGTTTCCGACAGGTTTGGCAATTAGAATACACATAACTAAATCGACTTGATAAACCTAAGCTAAGCAAAATTCTTACAACCAATACTAGGTTACCTTCAGGCACATATTTTTTTTTTTACAATTTATTTCTAAGGTATCTGATATTTCTGTACGATTACTTTTTCTGGCTCTTAGGTCAATTTGAAGAACCTGTCTACTTTACTACTGCCAAAAATGAAGAGTTAGCAAAAGGCGGATAGCCAATAACACCAGACATAATGGGAATTTGTAGTTATCAAGCAGTTTAATGCAAATGATAAATATTAAACAGCAATCAAAATTACCATATAATTTTATGTTTATGGGATACTGCATGACAATCATGGAAATGTTTTTAAATACGAGATTATTTTGCAACTCGTCAACAGTTTCTATCAACAGATACAAAAAAGTATAGTTTGTTTCCGAAGGCTGATGATGAGTAGCAATATTCTTTAAGGCCCCGTTTCAATAAGCAGCAATTTCACAGAGATACATTCTACTTAACCTTATGTAAGGCATGGTAGCCTCTCTAACTGGGGGTAACGATGTAATTACAAGAAAGATGGAAAGAGGCAACAATGACTCCAAGAAAACTAATGAATATTCTTTATTAAATAAGATAACGCACTTGCATAGGCATAAGTAATAATTTCTGAGCAACAAAAATTGCATAATCACAAGTTGTTCAGAATAACTTCTTAAAATATAATTACACAAAGCTACCAAGCATCCTAAGGTTATTTAAAAATTGATAACATCATTGCTATCCTCTAGCCTAAGCTAAGCAAGGCAGAATAAGCAGCCTACCAGTCGATTAGGTTATTTTAGACTAGGGATTTCCTATAATTCATTTTTCAAGACTTCATTGCGAAGCCTGATTAGGCTAACTTGGTCTACTGATAGCGGCGATAGCATACAGTAGTTTCCACAGGTTAGTTTGTCAAAATGAAATAAAACAATCAGAAGTCTCTTAGTGAATAACCTGTACTGCACTAAGGAAAAAGCACATCAATGGTAAAATTTTTTATAAAATCATAGTTACGGACGGAACAATATTTTGAACAGAAAAAATTGTTTTTCCTGTATTAAATAATGTGCTTTCATTGAATTTGAACTTCATTTCAACAGCAAATAAACCAAAATACTGTAAGACCATCTAAGAACCCTATGTATTGGCAAGCGGTACATGCCGAGCTGCGCACACTAACCCCATTGATTATTATTTCTTAGATAATAAAGTTTTTAAGTGCCGTGATAATCAAGTGTCATTTTTTAAGAAAACCCACGTATTTCTATAGGAAACACCGGTTTATTTAGTAGAAAAGCTTTTTCCGTCCGTAACTATAATTTTACCAATAGCTCCTGGTGTGTTTAACCGGTACTTTAAATGATTCTAATGAAAATACTTGGGGAAACCTGTATTTTTTCATATGTAATATTTTAAAATGGAGCCTTTGTATATCAGCGGCCAGTTCTTCATGCATTGATTAAAAAGGGACCTAAACTTAACCCCTTACCTAACCTAAAAGCCTAGTCCTTACCAATATACCTAATGGGAGGGGGAGGGGCTAACGCCCCCTGCAACCCCCCCCCGTACACTGCCGTATTTTGTTAGCCATAATACATACAGGTGGCCGTTATCCTACATACACCCCGTAAATTTAAACCCAACATACTATTATAATTGATGAAACCCTCCTTTATAAGAATGAGGGAAATGAATTAACCAACGGATAGGAAGAGATCAAGCCGGGTCCCGGTTTACCTGCCCTATCAGCAAGTGTCAAATACCAGTTTCTCTCCCGCCGGACATTTCTTCTACGAATCAAAACCTTACAATGATTATCTAAATTAATAAACTATACATCAATTCTAGGCGAAAACATACTCTCTCGTGAACACTTACCATTTTTCAGCCATATTCGAAGACGATGAATGAAAGGAACTAACTCGAAGAATATACTTCACTGAGATCTGATGGCAGACTGATGTGTAAGAGAAGAAGAAGCAACGACGTCAACAACATATACCGCGTCGGCTGCTTCATGTGACGTTGCTAAATATCTTAAGGCTGGAAATTAATCATTGTATTAAAAGTAAAATTTATTACAATTTTGGTAGGATAATAATAATAGTAAGCTTAGTTTTCTATGAATATTTATTTTGGTGTTTTACGAAGTGTAAAACTACGATAACTAAACATATATATAATGAATAAGCAGCTGTTCCAATCTTGAATGACGTTGATTGTTATTCCATAATGAGACCATTTATCTATGTTTTACAAGTAAAACTCACAATTTATGTAACTTAAAAAACAGTTTCTATATAATGAATGATATCGTTGTTGTCATTTCTCTCTAATACGCAAAGTACCTAACTACAATCAAAACAAACTGATAAATGACAAGTAAGCAACCTCTTGTCTGGTCACGAAAGATATGGCGAGTGATCTGCGCCCATGTATACATTGAAGTAACCTTGGCTTAGAAAATTTTTCTTTGCCTGTAAGCTGCATCCCAAGGTGGTAATGATTGTGACATACACGGTACCGATTTCAGACAATCCAGCTTTCTAATAATAGTTCTAACAATTGGAATTTGCCATATACAAAGATGAATAATAGATTTATTTAAGAGTAAAAAAGGCAAGTTTAGAAGAAATTTTCTTTTAAGACAAAATCTCAAGTATCTGTTCAATGAAAGCCATTTATAATACCCAGCTCAATAAATCCAGCTGTTTTCCCACTTAATGAATAGCCTAACCTTAAAATAAACTAGTCTGCGCAAGACACAGTACTGAAATATCACATTTCTTGAAATTAGAAAATATTGTACAATGAATTTATATCGCTAACAAAGGATTCATTATAAAAACCTTTATCATGAGACGCTGACAAAGCGTATTCGAACTTTTATCACAAAATTATTATAATGGTGCATTCACCAATGGAATTCTCCCAGTGGTTAAACTTAATTTCACACCTGAAATATGCTGGATTGACTTCAAGTATGGAAGTATTTGATGGAATTTTACGGAAAAATTAATATTTAATCAAACCTTACAATTTTGTTATCACTTCATTCAATGAGTCTGCTCCTTTCAGTGACCAAATTATGGACTTGCGTTATTATTATTATTATTATTATTATTATTATTATTATTATTATTATTATTATTATTACTTGCTAAACTACAACCCTAGTTGGAAAAGCAGGATGCTATAAGCCCAGGGGCTCCAATAGGGAAAATAGCCCAGTGAGGAAAGGAAAAAGGGAAAAATAAAATATTTAAAGAACAGGAACAACATGAATAGCTCCTATGTAAACTATATAAAAAAAAACACAAGAAAAACATAAGATAGAATAGTGTGCCAGTGTATCCTCAAGCAAGACAACTCTAACCTAAGACAGTGGCACACGTTGGTACAGAGGCTATGGCACTACCCAAGACTAGAGAACAATAGTTTGATTTTGGAGTGTCCCTCTCCTAGAAGAGCTGCTTACCATAGGCAAAGAGTCTCTCCTACCCTCACCTTGAGGAAAATGGCCACTGAACAATGACAGTGTGGTAAAATCTTGGGTGAAGAAGATTTCTTAACCAGGTAATGAATCATTGAAACTTCAGAAAGTTAAACTTGGTGTAATTTCGTCTAAGCAAATTCATACGAGATTTCCTTCATGGTTTATCTATTTTATGTTATTAGCTTTGCATGGTAATTTATCCAATTACTTTATGTTTTTTATTTGGTTATTTAATACGTTTTCTTCCTCTCTATTTGTTGTACCGTAATATTCTTTTAGCATCTTGCTTTTCTAACTTGGGCTGTAGCTTAGCTAATAATAATAATAATAATAATAATAATAATAATAATAATAATAATAATAATAATAATAATAATAATAATAATAATAATAATAATAATGTTGGGGCCATTACTTGAAGCACTGCTTACTGCTCAGTCAACTAAAATTGCAGCATTACACGAGAAAATAACAATGACAACAAATAGTGACGATGGTAATAATAATGATACCGACCTACTTACACAGACGGATTCTTTAAAATCAGCAACAGGATGTCTAGGATTATTTTAAAGCGCATTGTCAGTTCCCATTTCAAGTAACTTCGTGCATTTTGCTTCAATGTCGTTGGAACTGTGGAAGAATAAAGAGGTTCTTGAAAATAATTTATTTAGCCCAAAAGATTGGAAATTATAAACAATGCCAATTATATACAATTGCATAAATTACCATTTCGGAGAGTTAAGTTTTATTTTGCATGCGTATGCATATATAATACTTCTTACATGTAGAAATCACGAAAGCTGCCACGTGATGAGTAAAAATTGTGTAGGCCTATTATTATTATTATTATTATTATTATTATTATTATTATTATTATTATTATTATTATTATTATTATTGGCTAAGCTACATCCCTAGTTGGAAAGGCAAGATGCTATACGCCCAAACGCTCCAACACGGAAAAATAGCCCAGTCAGGAAAGGAAATAAGGAAATAGATAAACTATATCAGAACTAAAGAATAATAATATTAAGATATTCTAACAACAGCAACAACATCAAACAGATATTTCATATATGAAAAGATTTATGTCAGCCAGTTCAACATAAAATATTTGCTGCAAGTTTGAACTTTTGAAGTTCTACCGATTCAACTACCAGATTGGGAAGATCATTACACAACTTGGTCACAGCTGGGATAAAACTTCAAGAAAGAAAAAAAATAAAAGACTTGATTGAAGTTAGTACTTCAACGGACTCACAATGTGAATAGCCAACATATAGGCTACACAGAAATCGTATTTAAACAGGAGAATGGGATCCCTCAGTTGCCAGTTTCTTGATAATTCCAGAAAAGACAGATTTCTTATAAGGGGATTAAATCGGATTAAAGGAAAACATACCAGGGGTTAGGTTTACATACACAATCAATTTGTTAATAATACCACCATGACTTTAACATTTTGAATTAGATAAATCTCAAATATTTTAACAGCATCAAATTCACTTAGCTAATGGGATAACTTACACCCAGAATTGCACAAAAAATGGCTTATTGAGAAAGCCTTTTAAGATTTTTATTCGGTGATCAATTTATTATAAAGAAATGTTTTAATTCTTTCATTCTACATTGTTTCGAGTATTGTTTTCCTGTCTAGTGACCAGCTGCTGATTCTCATCTTAATTTTCTGGGCAGGAACTTAAGGTCTTTTAAATTTCTTATACCTGATCTCGATATTAATCTCTGGCACTGTCGTTCAATTAGTTCGTTGTGTATGTTGCATAAGATTTTTCATAATTCTGATCATTCTTTACATTCAGATCTCCCTGGACAGTTCCATCTTGCTTGTAACACTAGGCAGGCAGTTAATTCTAATAGATAGGCCTTCTCCATCATGAGGCTCAATACTATAGAGTATTCTAAAAGTTTTATTCCAGCTGTGACCAAGTTGTGGAATGATCTTCCTAATAGGGTAGCTGAATTAGTAGAACTTCAAAAGTTCGAACTTACAGCAAATGTTTTTATGATAAATAGGCTGACATGAGCCGTTTTATAGTTTATATATGAAATATCTGTTTTGATGATAATGTTTAGAAATATTTTAATTGTTCAGTATTTCTCAGTTCGTTTATTTATTTCCTTTCCTCACTGGGCTATTTTTCCCTGTTAGAGCCCTTGGGCTTATAGCATCCTTCTTTTCCAACTAAAGTTGTAGCTTACCGGATAATAATAATAATAATAATAATAATAATAATAATAATAATAATAATAATAATGGAATTAGATGAGGTAAGTACATCTGCCCAGATAAATATTCAAACCTATACCAATGGACTTTGATATAGAGTTACCAGCTGATATATCTATTCAGGTATCGAGAGAATTATAAGTATTTCGATGGAGTGTTGCATACTTCAGTCAAATTCTTGTTTTTGTAATTGAAATGGAATACAATCCATCTCTATCATGATGGCGCATTTCTAAGTTTGTATCACGTGACTATCTATGATAGTTATGCCACTAACCATTCATGATATTTTCTTATATTGAGACATGATTGGGAAAAATTATTGGAAGAATTACACACACTTACAGACACACACACACACACATATATATATATATGTATATATATATATATATATATATACTGTATATATTTGCTAACATATACAGGGTGCTCCATAGGTCTCCATATGTATGTATGTATATATATATATATATATATATATATATATATATATATATATATATATATATATATATATATATATATAACTGTATATATTTGCTAACATATACAGGGTGCTCCATAGGTCTCCATATGTATGTATGTATGTATATATATATATATGTGTATATATATATATATATATATATATATATATATATATATATATATATATATATATATATATATATATATATACATATATATATATATATATATATATATATATATATATATATATATA
>NC_090753.1:52051710-52071710 GCF_036898095.1 Palaemon carinicauda
GGTTCCAACATGGAGAGTAGCTTAGTGATGAAAGGAAACAAGGAAAAATAAAATATTTTAAGAAGAGCAACAATATTAACATAAATGGGGTGTATGTATGATAGCGGCAAACCTGTATGTATTATTATGTCTAACTTAGAACACGACAGTGTAGGGGAGGGGAGGGGGGGGGGGGTCGCAAGGGGGCGTTAGGCCTCCCCCGTTAGGTAAGCAGGTAAGGACACGGCTTGTAGGTTAGGTTAGGGGGAGGGGGGAAGTTTAGGTTAGTTGATGTCCAATTTTAACGAACGTGTGAGGAACTGGCCGCTGATATACAAAGGTTCTGAATGAATATCACTTTATAAACTATAAAAACTTTAACAAAACAACAGGAGAGGAATAAGATATAAGATAGAACAGTGTGCCCGAGTGTACCCTAAAGCAAGAGAACTCTAACCTAAGACAGTGGAAGACCATGGTACAGAGGCTATGGCACTTCACAAGATTAAAGAACAATGGTTTGATTTTGGAGTGTCCTTCTCCTAGAAGAGCTGCTTACCATAGCTAAAGAGTCTCTTCTACCCTTACCAAGAGGAAAGTGGCCACTGAACAATTACAGTGAAGTAAGAAGAATTCTTTGGTAATCTCAGTGTTGTCAGGTGTATAAGGACTGAGGAGAATGTGGAAAGAATAGGCCAGACTATTCGGTGTGTGAGTGTGTAGGCAAGGGGAAAATGAACCGTAACCAAAGAGAAGGATCCAATGCAGTACTGTCTGGCCGGTCAAAAGACCCCATAACTCTCTAGTGGTAGTATCTCAACGGGTGGCTGGTGCCCTGGCTAACCTACTACCTATCAATAAAAGTGACAATAATGATATCTATATTGGTGACACTATTGAAGCAGAATTACTTTAATAAATCAAACTAATAACGAAATATCTTAAATTCTATACTATTTCATATTCAACACAAAAAAATCAAACTATGGTCAAGATAATATATATGAACTTAAGCAGCTCGACTGTTTCAAGGGAAACGCTATTTCGTCTCTGTTAACCATATCAATCCATATAATACCTTCCCTTACTTTGGACAACTTGAATTACCTCTTGATATATACAAAACAGAAAAAACAAAATAAAGTCAATCAGTAACTTTTAAGTTTATCTTTTTATATGATTATTTTTTTCATCGCTTGCTATTACATGTAACAAGGCACACTTTATAGAGAACTGATATCTATAATTGAGCTTATGATTAGCTAACAACGTATTTTGCTGCGGACATGAATATACTTTGGTTAAATTTGGGGTTTCTAATTCTATGGCTGAGTTCCTCCTCTTTGCTTTTAGAATATTGGGATCAGTACTACAAATTTTTGAAATACATATTATCTGTGTTTTACACATATTTACCATAACTTAGTGCCTAAAATAGGAAAAAAAATAGTATTATTGGACTTATGATTTTTTTTATGCATTAATTGAAAGAAATATTACCATGAAAGTATGTTTCAGTAATCATACACTTCTTTAAATTCGAATAGAATCCGAGTGTTTCTACTTCTTGCTAAAAGATGGCATCACACACCCCTTGTTCTATTCATGTGAATGATGCCATCCAATTGGAAAATGAAGATAGATTGATGCTTATGTATTAATATGTTTGTGGCAAGTATAAATTATACTATGTTCAAATTAAGTAGGTGATTTTCATCTACTTTCAAACCAAAATGACATCATGGAAGGTTCCAAAATGCAAGGATTAAAGAATTCTACACATTGTTTCTATTCATGGCCAATAGATGGCCTGAGCAGAGAGTAATAAATTGCTATTTATCCCCATCATCCAATCATTATAATTTACAATATTTCATTTGTTTCTATTTGAGCACAAAATTGGTATAAAACAGACGCACGTGAACTTGATGTTCCTTGTTGTCTAGCCTCAACTTAATGCTTAAGAAATTACAGATATCTCAATAAATGTCACAGAAATATTTCTTCAGCAAACAATCGTTAGTTCAATTACATTTGGGGGTATTAGGGGGGTAGCCAGACATGCCACATGTACTGAAATTGGTGAGACAATAGAGGAATTACACAGACATTTGATCAAATTTTCAATTACCTTTCTATGAAACCAAAATATAATTATGTTTAATGGTATGACCTGTATTGTTAGAAAAGCTAAGTAGAATAACAATACTGTTACAATTCGAAGGGCGTAATAACCCAGACTTTTCTAGCTCCCTCCCTCACACTGTAACGAGTTTTACTTTACCGCCAATAGATGGCATCAGAGGCACCTTGTCCAAACTAATATAGTTAATTATTTGAAGACCAAGTGTGTCAAAAAAGTGTGGTAGGAAGGTAGAGGCTAGAGAATTGATAGTTGGTAAATTATCCAACAACCGTTTCCTTATTACGATTCGACATTTTTATTAGAAAATGGTGTGAATTTATCCTATGATAACGGAAACAACCTGAGTTTACTTATGAAAGTGTTTAGTATTTACTTTATTCATCAGAACACACATGTATGGTAAGTCATTTGTATGTACAAGTGACCAATATAACAATCATCACCATAGTTAAGGTTAGTGGGACGAGTTTAGGACAGCGCTGCCAAATGGAATCTCGTTAAATGGGGAATATCATTAATCATTACAGATTCAAATCATAAAAGGAGTAAGAGTTATATGCTAGAAGGTTCATGAGTATGGTGTAATTTGAGGTTTATATAATCAGCGTAATCAACATAGACAAATCGAAGAATTAAGAAGAAAATGGCAACATTTCTGTGTCTTTGCCAACGCCAGACTGTAGCGTCATCCATTTGCGTATTTGTGTTTGTTAATAAGGGCGTTCCAGAGTGTAAATCAGTTATAAAATAAATCTTATCACCATTTCCTTAGTAAATGTATGCATGTCAGTAAAGCTGTTTCTTAGTTAAGTATAGGTTAAAAGAATCCATTAAGTATATATATATATATATATATATATATATATATATATATATATATATATATATATATATATATATATATATATATATATATATATATATAACATTAATGTTTTCCCTTTATAGTAACGGCCAATGATAGGCCAATCGTGAAGATAAAGAGAGAGAGAGAGAGAGAGAGAGAGAGAGAGAGAGAGAGAGAGAGGCCAACTACAAGACAGGGATGCTGATGATCTCTGCAAATGAATCAGAAGAAACAGAGTATGCCTATAACAAGAAGAGGCAATGTTCAAATATATATGTGAAGTGTGGATATTGCATTAAGCTATCAAAGATTTATCACAATTATTTGTCAACATTTAGTATTATTAGTACGAATATTGATCGCTATGTTTTTAAGGAATTTGGTGCTGGTCAAAGAGTTGAAGATGATAGTTTGTAGAGACGGTAATGTAAGCATATATGATCATAATGTCTCCGGGATTAATTAGAATATAAAAAAGTTTTGCTCTATACCAAAGTCCGAGCAGAAGTGTCCTAGAGCTTGCCACAAGCTCTCACAGTTATAATACAAAAGTATTATTACCAATCAGAATCTGTGGTAAGATGGGATTGCCAAATATCATACTAATAACCTATTGTTATTCTAGACAAGAAGACGCACCATTGCAGTAATTAATCCTTGTCCACAGACATAGTTACAAAGGAATGGTGATGAATGCCTGCTAATAATTGCCATGTAGCTCAACTCTTTGACAGAGATAGCTTGCTCAATTTATTCTTCCAATTACACAGTCTAGTCAAAGTATTTAGCTGGGAAATGTTAATCAATTATTTATACAAATTATAGCATAGTCCTAGCTATTTTGCTGACTATTCAATAATCCACCACTGCTGAGATATTATATATATATATATATATATATATATATATATATATATATATATATATATATATATATATATATATTTAAAAAATACGATTATCACGGACTCTCAAGATAAGACACAAAAAGAACTTCATCAAAAGATTGTGGGAAGATATGAACGATTGCAGAGCAGATGACGAAAGTTTCAAGGATATGGTGAGGGGAGATGAAGAGCCATAATATGAAAGCTTTAATGAAACAAGTTGTAAAGGGCGCACAAGAGGCTGATAATGGGAGAGAGAAACAAAAGAGTTATGGAACACCCTTGGGTTTATGAAAGAAACAAAGAGGGGCATCTAATATAGAGAGGATCTATTGATGTTAAAATAAGTGCCTTGAACATATTTTTAACTGAATTGATATAAGAATGAAAATTATTTAGGTTGAAGATGGGATAAATAAGGATTTATAAAGACATAATGAGAGAGAGAGAGAGAGAGAGAGAGAGAGAGAGAGAGAGAGAGAGAGAGAGAGAGAGAGAAAGGGGGGGTAGGTGAATTCAATAATCAGGAGGCTTAAAAATCATAATGATGAAATGATTATAAAGATGTAATAAGAGAGAGAGAGAGAGAGAGAGAGAGAGAGAGAGAGAGAGAGAGAGAGAGAGAGAGAGAGAGAGAGAGAGGGGTAGATGAATTCAGTAATCAACAGGCATAGAAATCATAATAGTGAAATGCTTATGAAAGCTTTCTGCGACACACAGAACATAAGATGGTAGTATTCCTACACTCCTGCTACAGGAGAGAACTTGACAAAGAAATCTGTAAGAAAAAGTAAATATTCCAGTAGATAACATAAGAAATATGGGGCAAAGGAGTTTTCGAAAAGAAGGGTCATAATGTCAAGGAAGTAATATACTTCACGAATAATAGGAGTGGACGACGTAGTGTTTAAAAGATGCACGAACAAATCAAGTTTCTTTAAAAAAAAATTGTAAGAAAACTGGAAGAATCGATCTAGCATCTAGAAACAGTTATTAGTAAATGTTTAACATAACTAAAGTTTCCAATACTGAATACAGAGAAAATTATTTGAAAAATGCATAGAGAAAAAAGTAGTGTTTTTAAGATGACTGGATAAACCTTAATGAACTATTGAAAATATTTGTTAGGATGTATGATACAGAAATGATGATTTAGAAAAGATAAAATTACTGGAAAAATTTGTAACAATATAGGACATAAAAAGTATCATGATTAATTATTGAATGGTCAAAGAGAGAAAAATTGAGACATTTAAAATGATTTTGGAAGAAGAAATATTATTCAAATACATAAAATATTAATCAGAAGAAAAAAATAACTAAAAAAAAATATAGAGGGTATTATTCAGCAAAATAAGATGAAATATACTAGTTAAGAAGCTTATGAAAATACGGGAAACAACAAGACACATCGAGGGGATTACTTAAGAAACTATAAGCAGAATGATTATGATAAAAAGGAAAAATACAACAGTATTGGAAAAGGTTAGGAAACGTGGCTGGAATAGAAAAAAAGAAAAAAAAAAAGAAAAAAAAAAGAAAGAGAGCATCAAGGATACATGTCTCGAACCTCAAGTCTGGCAACAAAACGAATGGCGAGAGAAATTTTTCTGGAAACTTTGGTAAACAGTTACGAAAAAAACAGTAAAAAAAACGCGGGAAGAAGAGAAACCAATAAATAAGGAAGAGAAAAAGGTGAGGGAGTGATTTAAAGAAACAGACGACCATTAAAGTTACCGGAGAAGTTGCTGGACGAAAAGGAAAAACTTGTTATCATTCGATTCCAAGTAAAGAATGCAATTATAAGAGTGTTGCACAAGACAAAGGGAGATTGGATACAGCCTATGTTGTTTTATAGGAAGGACAATTAGCGCTTGATATATAGGCTCATTGGGAAATGGACAAAGGCACCTTTGTCAAAAACCGGAGAAAAGCCCCTTTGTCAAAAACTGGACAAAGGCACCTTTTCCAAAAACTGGACAATGGCACCTTTGTTAAAAACTGGACAAAGGCAACTTTGCCAAAAACTGGACAAAGGCACCTTTGCCAAAAACTGGACAAAGGAACCTTTGCCAAAAACTGGACAGAGGCACCTTTGTCAAAAACTGGACAGAGGCACCTTTGTCAAAAACTGGACAAAGGCACCTTTGTCGAAAACTGGTCTAAGGGACCTTTGTCAACAACTGGACAAAGGCACTTTTATAAAAAAACTGGTTAAAAGCACCTTTGTCAATAAGTAGAGAAAGAGAGCTTTGTCAAAAACTGGACAAAAGCCCATGTCTAAAACTAGATAAAGACGCCTTTGTCAAAAACTGGATAGAGACACATTTGTCAAAAACTGGACAGATGCACCTTTGTCGAAAACTGGACATAGGAACCTTTGTCCTACGGTATATATTCTCTATAGAATTAGTGGCATTGCTAGAAATGTCAAGAATTTACACGATATTATAACATCAATATAAGATTATTAAGGGAAAAAGAAAAATGTAATTTCGAAAGATTATATGGAAGTAACAAACGAGATATTTCTACTGCAGGAAAAACTAATGAAATATTTGATGGTAACTAAAATCTATCTTTTTGAGTTTTCACTCTAATTTTAAGAATAAAATCAATTCTTCGGCAGAGACCTGTAAGTATATTTACACACACACACAAGATATATATATATATATATATATATATATATATATATATATATATATATATATATATATATATATATATAAATATAGAAATATTCATATAAAATTTTCTGCAGTTCGGTATATTTATAAACCTATACATACAGGGACGCACACACGTATATATTTTCGTGGCTAAGTGGTATGGTCAATGGAGTACAAGTATACTGGACCAGGGTTCGAAACCCTGCTGGTCAGAAACTATGGTCTTTGAGTGATTTCGCATGGGGCTCTGATCCCGAGGTCGTTAAGAGAATCCAGACTTTAATGTATTGATATATATGGCTTATTGAAATATACACACACATACATATATATACATACATACATACACACACACACACACACACACACACATATATATATATATATATATAAATATATATATATATATATATATATATATATATATATATAAATATATATATATATATATATATATATATATATATATATATATATATATATATATATATATATATATATATATATATAAAATTATATGTTTATACAGTATATTCACATATGTATATACATGTGTGCATGTGTATGTTCAGAGGTCCCATAAACTAATATCAAAACGATAAATGCAGCAACAATTAATGATTATCATAATACAAAAAATCCCAAACTCTTTTTATAAATATTCAAAAAGTTCAGTAAAAAATGTTAAAATATATATAACGTACCTTGCTTTGATGTTTAATATTTACAAAGTTAATTGAAGGTAAAAGTTGAAATAATATTTACAAAGTTAATTAAAGGTAAAAGCTGAAATGAGCTGAAATAAATATATATGATTTATTTCACAGGTATATAAATAACTACAGTATATATTTATATACACACACAGACACACACACATATATACATACATATATACACACACACACACACACACACACACACACATATATATATATATATATATATATATATATATATATATATATATATATATATATATATTCATATATACAAATATATCCATACATATATGTATATATATATATAGATATATATAGATATATATAATATACATATATATATGTGTGTATGTGTGTATGTGTGTCTGTCTGTTTGTGTGTAGCCTCGATAACCTCCTCTCTCTCTCTCTCTCTCTCTCTCTCTCTCTCTCTCTCTCTCTCTCTCTCTCTCTCTCTCTCTCTCTCTCTACCTATTTCAATTTACTCTTTTAGATTCTCTGATCGCATCCAGCCTTTTCAAATTCAAACAGAGGGAACAAGATACCGGAACACGAAAAGTCACAATCGACAAATGCTACCACTTCATGGACGAGTCCCAATGAGTGAGAGGGAGTACAGAAATAGATTATTGGAGTTGTAAAAACACACTCGTAACTGGGAAAAGCGAACATTAGGTTATATATATATATATATATATATATATATATATATATATATATATATATATATATATATATATATATATATATATATATATATATATATGATGTATGTATGTATATATATATACATACATACATTATATATATATATATATATATATATATATATATATATATATATATATATATATATATATATATATATATATATGATGTATGTATGTATATATATATACATACATACATTATATATATATATATATATATATATATATATATATATATATATATATATATATATATATATATATATATATATATATATATATATATATATATGTAAATATTTGACTGGCCACACATATATTTTGGTTAAATTTGGGGTTTTTAATTCTATGGCTGAGTTCCAACTCTTCTCTTTTAAAATATTGGGATCCGTACTATATATTTTTGTATTACATCTAATCTGTATTTTACATCTATTAACCATAACTTAAGAGCCTAAAATTCAGAAGAAAAATAGTATTGGAATTATGAATTTTTGACGCAATAATTGGAAAAAAAAAAACTACCACACAAGTATGTTTCAGAAATCATACACTTCTTCAAATTAGAATCCGAGTGTTTCTACTTCTTGTTAAAAGATGGCAGCACACGCCCCTTGTTCTATTCATGTGAATGATTCTCTCCAATTATAAAAGGGTGATAGATTGATACTTATGTAGAAATATGTGTGGCAAGTATAAATTATACAAAGTTTAAATTAAGTGGGCGATTTTTAGCTATTTTTCAACCAAAATGACGTCATGGAAGGTTCCAGAATGCAAGGATTAAAGAGCTCTACACATTATTACTTTTCATGGCCAATAGATGGCCTTAGCAGAGAGTATTAAATTGCTAATTATCCCCATCATCCACTCGTTACAATTTTCATTACTTCATTTCTGTTTCTATTTGAGCACAAAATTGCAATAAAACACACGCACGTGAACTTAGTGTCCTTTTTTGTCTGGCCACAACTTAATTCTTAGGAAATTATAGATTTCCCAATAAATGTCACATAAATATTTCCTCAGCAAGCAATCGTTAGTTCAATTAGATTGGGGGGTGAGGGGGTCGTCAGATATGCCACAAGTACTGAAATTGGTAAGATAATCGAGTAATCACACAGTTATTATATCTAATATTTAATTAACTTTTATGATGCCAAAATAAAATAAATATGTTGAATGGTACGACATGTATTGTTAGAAAAGCTAAGTAGAATAACAATATCGTTACAATTCGAAAAGCACAACAACCCAGACTTCTCTAGCTCCCTCACTCACACTGTAACAAGTTTTACTTTACCGCCAATAGATGGCATCAGAAGCACCTTGTCCAAACAAATATAGTTAATCATTTGAAGACAAGGTGTCTCAAAAAAGGGTGGTAGGAAGGTAGAGGCTAGAGAATTGGTAGTTGGTAAATTGTCCAACGATCGTTTCCTTATTACAATTCGACATTTTTATTAGAAAATTATGTGAATTTATCATATGTTATCGGAAGCAACCTGAGTTTACTCATGAAAGTGTTTAGTATTTACTTTATTCATCAGAACACACATGTATGGTAAGTTATTTCCATATACAAGTGACCAATATAACAATCATCACCATAGTTAAGGTTAGTGGGACGAGTTTAAGACAGAGCTGCCAAATGGAATTTCCTTAAATGGAGAATATCATTATTCATTACAGATTCTAATAATTTAGGGAGTAATATTTATATGCCAGGAGGTGCATGACTGTGGTGTAATTGGATCTTATAATCAGCGTAATCAACATAGATAAATCGATTAAAGAAAAAGAAAATAGTCACACTTCTGTCTTCGCCCACGCCTGACAGTTGCGTCATCCATTTGCGAATTTGTGTTTGTTAATAAGGGCGTTCCAGAGTGTAAATCAGTTATAAAATAAACCTTATCACCATTTCCTTAGTAAATGTATGCATATCAAACTTTAGCCCCCCCCCCACCCAACCCGAAAAAACAGTACTTAATAGATAGTACCGTTGAACCTTATATGAGGATTTATATCTTTCCTTGATCAGCTTTCATTTAGCATTATTGATACGTAATTAATTCATCAAATGTAATAATTGATTTTATTTCCAAGCCCAAGTTCATTATGATTTTTTTGGCTATTAAAAAATCAATGTTCTTCTAATAACTGACATCCATTCTCCGACTTATAGTGGTAACATGTTCGCCTTGCATTCACATGGTAGCAGATCGATCACAGCCCGGGA
Source organism: Palaemon carinicauda (assembly GCF_036898095.1). NCBI lineage: Eukaryota > Metazoa > Arthropoda > Malacostraca > Decapoda > Palaemonidae > Palaemon > Palaemon carinicauda. Next base: position 52,061,915 of record NC_090753.1, read on the forward strand.
CCGTGATTTTAGGCTGTTTCGGGAGAGGCTACTATTGTATTTGGTCACCACAGTGGGAGGTTGGGCTTATCCGGCTGACGTTCTGGTGAGCATCTATTTTAATGATATTGGAACTGAAATCAAACAGCTTTAGCTTTGCCTTTAGGGTGAACAATATGGTTTACTTTTATAATACTTTTATATTATTTACTATCTGGTGAACGATAGGCTGGGGTTCGAGTCCTGCTCAAACTCGTTAGTTCCATGGGTCGCTGCAACCTCACCATCCTTGTGAGTTAAGGATGGGGGATTTGGGGAGCCTATATGTCTATCTGCTGAGTCATCAGTAGCCATTGCCACGCCCTCCTTGGTCCTAGCTTGGGTGGAGAGAGGGCTTGGGTGCTAATCATATGTATATATGGTCAGTCTCTAGTGCATTGTCCTGCTAGATAGGGCAAAGTTACTGTTTCTTGCCCCTGCAATTCATGAGCAGCCTTTAAACCTTTAAATATGTAATGCTAATTACATTCCAGTCTTGGATTTTTACAAAGAATAGGCAAGGAATTTTTACCACTGCTCTTAAAAATGAATGATGAGCAGTGCTGGCTACTATCTAAGTTCGAATCCTGCGGTGTAACAAATGAATAATAATCAATTCATGATACTGATTACTTGAAATCCCACGCAGTTACTGATATGTATTATGTATGATTTGTGTTGTTATACAATAAACGCTACAGTGTAATACAATAAGCGCTGTATCTTTTGAAAGTTATACTGCATAATTTTTCGACTGTTATGTATTATGTATAATTTGTGTTGTTATACAATAAACGCTACAGTGTAATACAATAAGCGCTGTATCTTTTGAAAGTTATACTGCATAATTTTTCGACTCTTGATTAAAAGTTTTATACCGTATATTATAATAGATAGATTACGATTCTTCTTATTTTGTACTGCATATGAGATTAGAATCTTTTATAATGATGCTCCTCTGTTCATTTTGTATTATTCATATGTTTACGTGATGCCAAGTCAAATTAGAAGTTACTGGGCCTAAGCGATGTCAGGCAGGGCAGCCAATCGGTACTACGATCTACCCCAAAGCCAGAGCAAAGTCCTTCAAAAAGAAGGCAACCGTGCTTACCCCATACAAATGGGAAAAAGGTACGTTAATATGAAGAAGTCAGAGCAGAAACATCCTGGAACTCACCACAAGCACTCAAAGTAATGTAGCTCAGAAATGAATTGATTTAATAATACAGAAGTATTAACGACCAGAATTTGTGGCAGGATGGGATTGCCTAATATCACACTAATAACCTATTGTTCTTCCAGAGAAGATGTACCATTGCAGTAATCAATCCTTGTCCACATCAGACAATAGTTACAAAGGAATGGTGATGAATGCCTGCTGATAATTGCCATGTAGCTCAACTCTTTGACAAAGATAGATTGCTCAATTTCTTTTGCCAATTACATGGTCTAGTCAAGCTATTTAGCTGAGAAATGTCTATCAATCATTTATACAAATTATAGCATAGTCCTAGCTATTTTGCTGACTATTTAATTATCTGCCATTGCTGAGATATCACAAAAAGAATTAGGATTCTCGAGATGAAAAGACACAAAAAGAAGAACTTCATCAAAAGATTATGGGAAGATATTAACGATTGCAGCGCAGATGACGAATGTTTCAAGGATATGGCGGGGGGAGATGAAGACCCATAATATGAAAGCGTTAATGAAACAAGTTGTAAAGGGCGCACAAGAGGCTGATGATGGGAGAGAGAAACAAAAGAGTTATGGAACACCTTTGGGTTTAAGAAAAAAACAAAGAGGACCATCTAATATGGAGAGGATCTATTGATGTTGAATTAAGCGCCTTGAACATATTTTTAACTGAATTTATATACGAATGAAAATTACATGAGTTGAAGTTGGCATAAATAAGAAGGATTTATAAAGACGTAATATGAGAGAGAGAGAGAGAGGAGAAGAGAGAGAGAGAGAGAGAGAGAGAGAGAGAGAGAGAGAGTGGTGGTGGTAGATGAAATCAATAATTAGGAGGCTTAAAAATCATTATGATCAAATGATTATGAAGATGTAATGAGAGGAGAGAGAGAGAGAGAGAGAGGAGAGAGAGAGAGAGAGAGAGAGAGAGAGAGAGAAGAGAGAGAGAGAGAGAGAGAGGGAGAGAGGTGGTAGATGAATTCAATAATTAGGAGGCTTAAAATCCTAATGATGAAATGCTTATGAAAGCTTTCTACATGCAAAACATAAGATGGTAGTATTTCTACACTCCTGACACAAGAGAGAACTTGAAAAAGTTAAGAAATCTGTAGAAAAAAGTAAACGTTCCAGTAGTTAATATAAGAAATATGGTGCAAAGGAGTTTTAGAAAAGAAGGGTAATAATGTCAAGGAAGCAATATACTTCACGAATAATAGGAGTGGATGACGTAGTGTTTGAAAGATGCACGAACAAATTAAGTATCTTTAAAAAAAAAAAAAAGAAACCTTTAAGAATCCGTCGAGCATCTAGAGACAATTATTAGTAAACGTGTAACATAACTATAGGATCCAATACTGAATACAGAAAAAACTATTTGAAAAATGCATAGAAAAAAAATAATTTTCTAGGATGACTGGATAAACCTGAAGGAATTATTGATATTTGTTAGGACGTAAGATGGAGAGATGATGATTTAGAATATATAAAAAATATTGATGATATTTAAAAACTATCATGATCAATTATGGAATGGTCAACGAGAGAATAATTGGGACATTTAAAATGATTTTGGAAAAAGAAATATTATTCAAATACATAAAACAATATTCAGGTGAAAAAAGAATGACCTAAAAAGAATATAGAGGGAATTATTCAACAAAATAAGATGAAATATAGCAGTTAAGAAGCTTATGAGAATACGGGAAACAACAAGACACATCGAAGGGATCATTTAAGAAACTAAAATAAAAATAATTATGAAAAAAGGAGAAAAAAATACATTATTGGAAAAGGTCAGGAAATGTTGCTGGAAGCCAAAAAAAAAAAAAAAGAAAAAAAAAAGCTTTAAGGATAAATGTCTCGAACCTCAAGTCTGGCAACAAAACGAATGGCGAGAGAAATTTGTCTGGAAACTTTGGTAAACTGTTACGAAAAAAACAGACACAAAAACGCGGATAGAAGAGAAACCAATAAATAAGAAAGAGAAAAAGGTGAGGGAGTGATTAAAAGAAACAGACGACCATTAAAGTTACCGGAGAAGTTGCTGGACGAAAAGGAAAAACTTGTTATCATTCGATTCCAGGTAAAGATTGCAATTATAAGCGTGTTGCACAAGACAAGGGGACATGGGATATAGCCTATGTTGTTTTACAGGAAGGCCAATTAACGCTTGATATATAGGCTCATTGGGAAATGGACAAAGGCACCTTTGTCGAAAACTGGATACAGGCACCTTTGTCGAAAACTGGATACAGGCACCTTCGTCGAAACCTGGACAGAGGCACCTTTAGGGAAAACTGGACAAAGACACCGTTGTCGAAAACTGGACAACGGCACCTTTCTCAAAATCTGGAAAAGAGCACCTTTGTCAAAAACTGGACAAAGGCACCTTTGTCAATATTGTACAAAGGCACTTTTGTCAAAAACTGGAAAAGTGCAGATTTGTAAAAAACTGGAAAAATGCACCTTCGTCACAAACTGGAAAAAGGCACCTTTGTCTAAAACTGGAATAGGGCACCTTTGTCAAGAACTGGACAAACGCACCTTGTCCAAAAGTGGACAAATGCACCTTTGTCGAAAACTGGACAAAAGCACCTTGGTCGAAAACTGAAGAAAGGCTACTTTGTCGAAAACGGGTCAAAGGAATCTTAGGCGAAAACTGGACAGAGGCACCTTTGTCAAAAACTGGAAAAGGGCTGCTTTGTCAAAAACCTGGACAAAGACATCTTTGTCAAAAACTGGACAAAAGCACCTAGGTCGAAAACTGAACAAAGGCACCTTTGTCAAAAACGGGTCAAAGGAACATTTAGCGAAAACTGGATAGAGGCACCTTTGTCAAAAATTGGACTAAGGCACCTTTGTCAAAAACTGGAAGAGGGCTGCTTTGTCAAAAAATTGGACAAAGACACCTTTCTCGAAAACTGGACAAATGCAGTAAATTCTTTCTCTGTTGTAATTTTTATAAATTATATTTATTTTTGTAAACAGTGTATTATTTCAACCACCAGTGTTTATTTTAGTACTCACTCGTATCCTGGTTAAAGAATCGAAGCAAGAGGTTGTTAGATTACAGTACTTCTTGATAATAATCACACAGTTTTGTTTTGATTGTACTTAAGAGACCTTTGGATATTCAGTTATATAAGTGTCTCAGAGCTTGGGTATTAATATTTTAAAGTATAATAGATTTAACGTAAAAACAAACAGGTGGGTTTGGAACTCGAAAGGTTGTGTAGCTTGCCAGGCGTAATGTATATAATATTATATTTTGGTTCCCAGGCCACGGGACTATAATATAATAATATAATATATATATATATATATATATATATATATATATATATATATATATATATATACACACACACACATATATATATATATATATATATATATATAAATAAATATATATATATATATATATATATATATATATATATATATATATATATATATATATATATATATATATATTACAGTGAATCTGTATAATCAGGGAATATATATATTTTCTGATATTTTCAGGGAATGTGCGTGATGTCTGATTCACTCAGAGGATATGTATATTCCCGGAAATGTTTAGTGAATATACATATTCCCTGATTATTCGGCCTTATTATTACAGAGATTCCCTGAATCGTGTTTGGTATGAAAGAACAATGAAATAAATAGCTGAAACGATAAACAAAGCCTTGTTTTTACAATGTAAACTTGAATGTAAACACAATGTAAACCCCGGTGCTATACACCCCCCTCCCCTCAACACTACAAGATCAGGCAAAGTTTAACTCACCATTCATATCCATCCTTCCTACTGTGAACACCATGGCAAATCCAACTGAGCGTGATTTAGAAGCACATTTTCGGGAAGAATTATTCCAAAGAAGTGAAGGAAAGAAATCTGTCTTGCTTCCAAAAGAGCAGTATAATGAAATTATTTCAGAACTCACAGCAATTGACAAGTCAAGCAAAAAGACGCCTCATGAATACTACCTTCTGAAGAAGTATGAGATCCTCAAGTGTGGTGATGTTCTCAAGTTGATTAGAAGACGGACTGCCAATGAAGATCCTATCTATTTTGCTACATTGGAGGATACATTCGACATTATTAAGCGAGCTCATATTGCAACTGGCCACGGAGGGCGCGATAAGATGGTAAAGGAATTATCTAAAAAGTATGCCAACATTACCCATGATGCAAACAAATCGATGTAAATATTTTAAGCTGAAAGTTAAATGCAACTCACGATGTCATACAAGTTTGCATTATGAAGACAAGGCTTCGTTCTAAATATTAAAAAAATCCTTATTATTTTTTTTACTAGTTTTGTTTTAAATGAGTATCTTGTGACATAAAAGTTTTATTTTCTGTTCATAACTAATTTTGTTACATCCAAGTGTTTTATGTGATAAATAAAACATTACAGAAGTGTATTACTGTTTTAGAGATTTATTCCATTATTCTACCATACCATACAAGTTTACATTGTGAAAACAAGGCTTTGTTTATCGTTTCAGCTATTTATTTCATTGTTCTTTCATACCAAACATGATTCAGGGAATCTGTATAATAATAAGGCCGAATAATCAGGGAATATATATATTCACTAAAAATTTCCGGGAATATACATATCCTCTGAGTGAATCAGACATCATGCACATTCCCTGAAAATATCAGAGAATATATATATTCCCTGATTATACAAATTTACTGTAACATATATATATATATATATATATATATATATATATATATATATATATATATATATATATTCATAGAGATTTATATGAAGTTACAATAGTTATATCTATAAACGTATACATACAGTTACACACAGGCATATATATATACATATATATATATATATATATATATATATATATATATATATATATATATATATATATATATATATATATATATATTCATAGAGATTTATATGAAGTTACAAAAGATATATCTATAAACGTATACATATAGTTACACACAGGCATATATATATATATATATATATATATATATATATATATATATATATATATATATATATTTATATCTATATATATATATATCTATCTATATATATATATATATATATATATATCTATCTATATATATGTATCTATCTATATATATGTATCTATATATATGTATCTATATATATGTATCTATATATATATGTATCTATATATATATATATATCTATACATATATATATATATATATATATATATATATATATATATATATATATATATATATGTATCTATATATGTATATGTATCTATATATATATATATATATATATATATATATATATATATATATGTATATATATATATATATATATATATATATATATATATATATATATATATGTATCTATCTATCTATATATATATATATATATATATATATATATATATATATATATATATATATATATATATATATATATGTATATATATATATATATATATATATATATATATATATATATATATGCGTAAACAATTATATGTTTATACAGTATATTCATATATGTATATACATGTGTATATGCGTATTTTCAATGGTCCCAAAACTAATTTCTAAAGGACAAATGCAGCAAAAATGAATAATTATCATAATAAAAAAATCCAAAACCATTTTTATAAATTTTAAAAAAGTTCAGTTAAAAATGTCAAAATATATATAACGTATCATGCTTTGATGTTTAATATTTGCTAAGTTAATTACAGGAAAAGCACACAGAGAGAGAGAGAGAGAGAGAGAGAGAGAGAGAGAGAGAGAGAGAGAGAGAGAGAGAGAGAGAGAGAGAGAGAGAGAGAAAACACCCAAACATAGTCATTTATAACCATTATGCACAAAAATATAGATATAAAATATATATATTACAAAATATTGTGAATCACAGCCTACATGTCAAGCTATAATATATTCTAGTCCTTAAATATTTCATAACACATTACTAACTGCATTTTATAGTACACACTTTCGGACAAAGGAATGGATATCAAAAGCACGTGAAATATTCAGCGCCACTAAGCATAGATAAACGGAAAATATCAACAGAACGCGAAAAATATATTATTTGCGACGTGTTCACAAATACTGTACAAAACCCTGGACAAACTTTCAGGCTATGTTGTGCCATGCACATGACTACATGTGCAATGGCAAACGGACAGTGCTACGTCTGTACAAGAAAGGATGGAGGAGTCAATAAGTGGATTGGATGTGGAACATGTAGTAGATGGGCACACTTGAAATGTGTTCACTTAGGTGCTGTGAATAGGGAAGATATTGGCAATATCAACTGGGTGTGTACACCTTGTTATGATAAAGTGAGAATCTTCATGAAGGAGTATGATGAGATCAAGATAACCATGACCAAGAAATTAAATGAAGTATCTGATAAATTAGAAAATAAGATTCATGAAATTAAGCAGGAACTGACGGAGGCTATCAGCAATGCACTACCAGTCGCGCCTGTGGGTGTTATGGCTGAATCAGCCCCTGTTGCTGATAACATGGGCTGGACCGAGGTCGTTAAACGTCGCTCGGTGAGAAAGAATTTGCTTGTTGTCAAAACAAATGATGAAAGGGTGAAAGCAACTGAGATGAAAAGTGAGGTGTCTCAGGCCTTGGGCACGACACAGATATCTGATACAAAATTCACTCGTAAAGGTAACATCGTAATGAATTTTGAAGATGAAACAGTGAGAGATGAAGCAGCAAGGAAGCTTGGCAATGTTGATAAAGTAACTACGACAAGTGTCAGAAAACTGAAACCTAAAATCATGTTATGTAATGTGCACAAGGAGGAAGCCCATGATAAGATAATTGAAAATTTAATTGAGAGAAATTATTATTTACAGTCTATTGAAGACATCTTTGAAAAACCAGCCTCTGGCGGTACCAAGCACTATATCCTGAAATGTGACCCTGATGTGAGAGAGATAATTCACAGGCACCATGATAGGGTAAAGCTTGAATGGGGTGTGTACATGGTGAGAGACAGATATCATGCCTTAATCTGTTACTACTGTCAAAGATTTAGTCACCTTGAACAAAATTGTTCTTCCAAGCAAAAAAAACGAGGATCCCGTCTGCTTTAAATGTTCGGGTAATCATAAGTCTAAAGACTGTACTTCTGTTGATAGAAGATGTATCAACTGTCAAAGATTTAAGAAGCCTGTAGTAGACCACTCAGCTAATGATAATTGCTGTCCAGTTCTTGAAGGAGAGCTTGAAAGGATTAGGAATATGACTGACCATGGCTATTAACGCTACCTTATCAGGAATTAAATGTGGATTTTTAAATGTCCAGTCTGTGGGAAATGAGACTTTTGATATCCATGATCTAATTACTGTTAATGACTATGAAATTCTAGCGGTAGCTGAGACCTGGTTACATGAATATGATACTGTTAAGATACGAGAAATGACCCCAGAAACGCACACTTTTCTACACGCTCCGAGGAAAAACCGAAGAGGTGGTGGTGTCGTAATATTTCTTTCAAACTCATTTCGGAAAATAAAAATAGTGGATACTGAGAACATTGACAGCTTTGAACATATACAGATTAGTTGTGAGGCCAAAGGAGAGAAGATAATATTTATTGTGGCTTACAGACCTCCTCATATGAGTGCCAGTGTGTTTATTGAAGATTTTAGGATGTATTTGGAGACAGTTGACACAGTAAGTGCTAACGTATTTATTTGTGGTGACTTTAATCTCTGGGTTGATGATCCGGATGCTTCTTCAGCCAAAGAATTCATTGAAATGATGGATACACGTAATTTTGTAAACAGTGTTATTGAAGCGACATCAGTCAGTGGACACATATTGGACCTAGTTTTCTCTGATAAAGAACATAATCTGGTACAAGAAGTACTTGTTGATGATAAATGTCGTATTTCGCCAGTACATATGTTAGTAACATTCATAATTCCTTATATGAAAGAAAAAAATCAAAGAAAAATTATTTCATTTAGAAGGAAAAACAGTTTCGTACCAGAAGAACTGATCTCCAGAGTATCTCAGAAAATTTCTATTGAGAAATACACAATCTGTGAGCATAATGTAATGACTGAAAAATGTGTGACTTGTTTCTCTACACTATATAATAACTCCTTAAAACAGTATTATGATGAAACATGCCCTATCACAGAAAAGGAGATAATAATCAAAGACCATGCGCCATGGTTTAATGCTGAAATATTAAGAGCAAAAAAGGAAAAGAGAAAGAAAGAAAGATTGTGGCGCAGGTTGCGCACAGATGCAGCAAAAAGAGACTATCGGATTGCTAGAAATAACGAAAATAGACTTTTAATTTATAGAAAACGTGAATACTACAGACAGAAGACTAAAGAAGCAGGATCAAATATAAATAAATTGTATAAAATATTGAACAATCTGACAGGAAATAAGAAGAAAAATAACCTACCAGAAGGGTTTACTGAAGAAGACCTTGCTAATAAGTTTTTAATTTATTTTGACGACGAAATTCAACATATAGTGGATACTTTCCAGCATGCTAACTCTCTAAGATTTAATCCATTTATATGGTC
>NC_090753.1:52076710-52091710 GCF_036898095.1 Palaemon carinicauda
AAAAAAAAGAAAAAAAAAAAAAAAAAAAAAAAAAAAAAAAAAAAAAAAAAAAAACTTTACCTTATATGAGAATTTATATCTTTCCTTGATCAGCTTTCTTTTAGTATCATTGATAAATGATTTTATTTCTAAGCTCTTTTTCATTATGCTTTTTTGGTAATTAAAAAATCAATGTTCCTCTAATGACTTAGATCCGTTCTCCCACTTATAGTGGTAACATGTTCGCCTTTCATCCACATGGCAGCAGATCGATCACAGCCCGAGACCGTGAGTTTAGGCTGTTTACTGGGGAGGCCACTGTTGTATTTGGTCACCACAGTGGGAGGTTGGGCTTGTCCGGCTGACGTTCTGGTGAGCATCTATTTTAATGATATTGGAACTGAAATCAAACAGCTTTAGCTTTGCCTTTAGGGTGAACAATATGGTTTACTTTTATATTATTTACTATCTGGTGAACGACAGGCTGGGGTTCGAGTCCCGCTCAAACTCGTTAGTTCCTTTGGCCGCTACAACCTCACCATCCTTGTGAGCTAAAGATGCATGGTTTGGTGGAGCTTATAGGTCTCTCTGCTGAGTCATCAGCAGTTGTGGCATGGCCCTCCTTGGTCCTAGCTTGGGTGGAAAGGGAGTTTGGGCGCTGACCATATGTATATGTGGTCAGTCTCCAGCGCATTGTCCAGCTAGATAGGGCTATGCCACTGTCACCTCTGCCATTCATGAGTGCCCTTTAAACCTTTAGATAGTTAGCAATATGTAATGCTTATTACATTCCAGTCTTGGATTTTTACAAGGAATGGCTAAGCAATTCTTACCACTGCTTTTAAAAATGAATGATGAAGAGTGCTGGCTACTAAGTTCGAATCCTGCAGTGTAACAAATGAATAACAATTAATTCATGATACAGATTACTTGAAATCCCACGCAGTTACTGCAATGTATTATGTATAATTTGTGTTGTTGTACAATAAACGCTATATCTATTGAAAGTTATACTGCATAATTTTTCAACTCTTGATTATAAGTGTTATAACGTATATTATAAAACATTGAATCCTTTATAAATTACTTCAAAAATAGAATACGATTCTTCTTATTCTGTACAGCATATGAGATTAGAATCTTTTATAGTGATGCTCAATTGTTAATTTTGTATCATTTATATGTTTACGTGAAGCCAAGACAAATCAGAAGATACCAGGGTCTAAGCAATGTCAGACAGGGCAGCCAATCGGGACTACGGTCTACCTAAAAGCCAAAGCAAAGTCCTTCAAAAAGAAGGCAACCGTCCTTAACCAATACAAATGGGAAAAAGGTACGTTAATACGAAGTCCGAAAAGAAGCACCATGAAGCTTGCCACAAGCACTCACAGTAATGTAGCTTAGAAATGAATTGATTTAATAATACAGAAGTATTAACAAACAGAATCTGTGGCAGGATGGGATTGCCTAATATCACACTAATAACCTATTGTTCTTCCAGAGAAGAAGACGCACCATTGCAGTAATTAATCCTTGTCCACATAGACATAGTTACAAAGGAATGGTGATGAATGCCTGCTAATAATTGCCATGTAGCTCAACTCTTTGACAGAGATAGATTGCTCAATTCCTTCTGCCAATTACACAGTCTAGTCAAGCTAGTTAGCTGATAATTGTCCATCAATTATACATACAAATTATAGTAAAGTCTTAGCTATTTTGCTGACTCGTCAATAATCCACGTGTGCTGAGAAATTATATAAAAAAAATTGCGATTATCACAGATTCTCTGGATGAAGACACAAGAAGAACAACTTCATCAAAAGATTGTGGGAAGATATTAACAATTGCAGAGCAGATGACGAAGTTTCAAGGATATGGTGAGGGGAGATGAAGAGATATGAAAGCGTTAATGAAACAAGTTGTAAAGGGCGCACAAGACGTTGATAATGGGAGAGAGAAACAAAAGAGTTATGGAACACCCTTTGGGTTTATGGAAAATACAAAGAGGGGCATCTAATATGGAGAGGATCTATTGATGTTGAATTAAGCGCCTTGAACATATTTTTAACAGAATTCATATAAGAATAAAAATGATATAAGCTGAAGTTGGCATAAATAAGAAGGATTTATAAAAGCGTAATGAGAGAGAGAGAGAGAGAGAGAGAGAGAGAGAGAGAGAGAGAGAGAGAGAGAGAGAGAGAGAGAGAGAGAGAGGGGGGGGGGGGGTTTATGAGTTCAGTAACAGCAGGCTTAAAATTCATAATGATGAATTGATTATAAAGATGTAATAGAGAGAGAGAGAGAGAGAGAGAGAGAGAGAGAGAGAGAGAGAGAGAGAGAGAGAGAGAGAGAGAGAGAGATAGATGAATTCAATAATCAAGAGGCTTAAAAATCATAATGGTGAAATGCTTATGAAAGCTTTCTACGACATGCCGAACATATAATGGTACTATTCTTACACTTCTACCCCAGGAGAGCACTTGAAAAAGTTAAGAAATCTACAAGAAAAAGTAAACGTTCCAGTGAATGATATAAGAGATATGGTGTAAAGGAGTTTTAGAAAAGAAGGGTCATAATCAAGGAAGCAATATACTTCACGAATAACAGGAGTGGATGACGTAGTGCATAAAGCATGTACGAACAAATAAAGTATCTGGAAGAATCAATCGAGCATCTAAAATCAATTATTAGTTAACGTATAACATAACTAGAGGATCCAATACTGAATGTATATATATAAAAAAAGTATTTACAGAATGCATAGAGGAAAAATAATGTTTTTAAGATGACTGGATAAACCTAAATGAACTATTGATAATATTTGTTAGGAGGTAGGATAGACAAACGATGATTTAGAAAAGATAAAAAATATTGAAAAGATTTCTTAAAATATAGGACATGAAAAACTATCATGATCAATTATTGAATGGTCAAAGAGAGAATAATTGACATATTTAAAATTATTTTGGAAGACGAAATATCATTCAACTACATACAATAATAATCAGAAGAAAAAAAAATAACTAAAAAGAAATATAGAGGGAATTATTCAACAAAATAAGATGAAAGAAACCAGTTAAAAAGGTTATGAGAATATGGAAAACAACAAGAAACATCGAAGGGATCATTAGGAAACTAAAATAAAGAGAATAATTATGAAAAAGGAAAACAAAACAGTATTGGAAAAGGTTAGTAAATATTGCTGGAAGCCAAAAAAAAAAAAAAAAAAAAAAAAAAAAAAAAAAAAAAAAAAGGAGCATCAATGATACGTGTCTCGAACCTCAAGTGTGGCAACAAAAAGAATGGCAAGAGAAATTTTCTAGAAACTTTGGTAATCTGTTACGAAAAAAAACCGGAAACAAAAACGCGGGAAGAAGGGAAACCAATAAACGAGGAAGAGAAAAAGGTGAGGGAGTGATTAAAAGAAACAGACGACCATTAAAGTTACCGGAGAAGTTGCTGGACGAAAAGGAAAAACTTGTTATCATTCGATTCCAGGTAAAGATTGCAATTATAAGCGTGTTGCACAAGACAAAGGGAGATTGGATATAGCCTATGTTGTTTTACAGGAAGGCCAATTAACGCTTGATATATAGGCTCATTGGGAAATGGACAAAGGGACCTTTTTCGAAAACTGGATAAAGGTACCTTTGTCGAAAACTGGACAGAGGCATCTTTGGGAAAAACTGGAAAAAGGCCCCTTTGTCTAAAACTGGACAAAAGGCACCTTTGTCAAAAACTGGAAAAGGGCACCTTTGTCAAAACTTCACAAAGGCACCTTTGTCAAAAACTGTACAAAGGCACTTTTGTCAAAAACTGGAGAAATGCTACTTTGTCAAAAACTGGACAAAGGCACCTTTGTCATAAACTGGAAAAAAGGCACCTTTGTTGAAAATTGGACAAAGGCACCGTTGTCAAAAACTGTACAAAGTCACCATTGTCGAAAACTGTACAAAGGAACCTTTGTCAAAAACTGAACAAAGGCAACTTGTCCAAAAGTGGACAAATGCACCTTTGTCGAAAACGGGACAAAAGCACCTTGATTGAAAACTGAAGAAAGGTACCTTTGTCGAAAATGGGTCAAAGGAACCTTTGGCGAAAACTGGAGAGAGGCGCCTTTATCAAAAACTGGACTAAGGCACCTTTTTCAAAAACTGGATAAGGGCTGCTTTGTCAAAAAACTGGCCAAAGACACCTTTGTCGAAAACTGGACAAAAGCACCTAGGTCGAAAACTGAATAAAAGGCACCTTTGTCGAAAACGGGTCAAAGGAACAGAGGCACCGTTGTCAAAAACAGGACTAAGGCACCTTTATCATAACCTGGAAAAGGGCTGCTTTGTCAAAAAAATCGACAAAGACACCTTTCTCGAAAACTGGACAAGGCAGTGTATTCTTTCACTGTTGTAATTTTTATAGAATATATTTATTTTTGTAAACAGTGTATTATTTCAACCACCAGTGTTTATTTCAGTACTCACTCGTATCCTGGTTAAAGAATCGAAGCAAGAGGTTGTTAGATTACAGTAGTTCTTGATAATAATCACACAGTTTTGTTTTGATTGTACTTAAGAGACCTTTGGATATTCAGTTATATAAGTGTCTCAGAGCTTGGGTATTAATATTTTAAAGTGTAACAGATTTAATGTAAAAACAAAACAGGTGAGTTTGGAACTCGTTAGGTTGTGTAGCTTGCCAGCCGTAATGTATATAATATCATATCTTGGTTCCCAGGCCACGGGACTATAATGTAATAATACAATATATATATATATATATATATATATATATATATATATATATATATATATATATATATATATATATATATATATATAAATAAATATACATTGAGATTTATATGATGTTACAACAGATATATTTATTTATAAACGTATACACACAGATACACACACGCATGTATATATATAATATATATATATATATATAATATATATATATATATATATATATATATATATATATATATATATATATAAACAATTATATGTTTATGCAGTATATTCACATATGTATATACATGTGTATATGCGTATTTTCAATGGTCCCAAACCTAATTTCAAAACGATAAATGCTGTAAAAAATGAATAATTATCATACTAAAAAAACCCAAAGCCCTTTTTATAAATTTTTAAAAAGCTCAGTTAAAAATGTCAAAATATATCTTAACGTCCCATGCTTTGATGTTTAATGTTTGCTAAGTTGATTACAGTAAAAGCTGAAATAAGTACTCATGAGAGAGAGAGAGAGAGAGAGAGAGAGAGAGAGAGAGAGAGAGAGAGAGAGAGAGAGAGAGAGAGAGAGAGAACACTGAAACAGTAATTTATATCTATTATGCACAAAAATATAGATACAAAATATATACATATATATGGTGTCACGCAAATTTCTCGAAATCAATTGCGCGAAGGTAAATTTCTCGAATTCAATTGACCGAAAAATAATTTCTCGAACTATCATTTTCTCGAATGTCAATTACTCGAAAACAAACAAGTAAATTTCTCGAATACAATCGAAAGTATCCCATAAGCGGCAAAGACCAATTTATAAAGAGGCTATAAGCATTCCGTGATGTCCTGTATGTACGGGCGTAAGTATAATGCACGAAACACTGCGTACCTATTTATAATCACACTTCTGCGTCATAAAAGATACTAACTTTATTCTTTTTTTTTTTGGATAAAATAATACAGTATGGAATAACAAAGTAGAAAGAAAATGAGTGAGACTAAAGCAAGTGAAAATCAGAAAATATAAAGAGACAAAGAGAGGCCTGTCGAAGAATATTTTCGAAGTGTAGCATACAACATTTCATTTTGATTGATTAAATTTTAATACTGTATTTCATTCTAAATGATAATAATTTTATACATACAATAAAATTATAACCTTTGTATTTTTCTTCATTCCTTCATTTACAATAAATTTTTAACATTTGTGTTTGTCAACCCAAAAGGATATATTTTTCCTTGAAATACATGAAAATTTTTCCATTCAATTTTCTGGACAAAATAGATATCGGTTTTCAAGAAATATGGGATTCGAGAAAATGATAGTTCGAGAAATTATTTTTCGAGCAATTGGGTTCGAGAATTTGACTTTCGAGAAATTGCATTCGAGAAATTTACCTAAAATCCATATATATATGTATATACATATATATATATATATATATATATATATATATATATATATAATATATTATATATATATATATATATATATATATATATATATATATATATATATATATATATATGTATGTATTACAACAAAATATTGTGAATAACAGCCTATATGTCAAGTTATAATATATTCTAGTTCATGAATATTTCATAACACATTACAAACTGCATTTTGTAGTACACACTTTCGGACAAAAGAATGGATATCAAAAGCACGTGAAATATTCAGCGCCACTAAGCGTAGATAGACGCAAAATGTCAACGGAACGCGAAAAATATATTATTTGCGACGTGTTCGGAAATACTGCATAAAGCCCTGGTGAAACCTCCAGGCTATGTTGTGCATGTACACAATTTCATGAATATTTCGCCAGCCCCTGAATATGAACAACATAGGAGCTTGGTTGAGTGATGACTTGATGAATGAAACCAGGAGTTGCATGTTATTCGATACGTGAAATGTTGTTAAATTTGAGAGATGTGTCTTTATTCTGCGGTAGAAATTTTTAATGTTAGACATTAGACATATATATATATATATATATATATATATATATATATATATATATATATATATATATATATATATATATATATATATATATATGTATATTATACATATATATATATATATACATATATATATGTATTCAAATAAGCCATATATATTTTTGATACATTAATGTCTAGATTCTCTTAACGACCTCGGGATCAGAGCCCCAGGCGAAATCACACAAAGACAAGAGCTTGGCTCCGGCCGGGAATCGAACCCTGGTCGGCAAGCTTGTACAGACAGTGACTAACCCACTTGGCCACGAAGAAAGATAAAAGTCAATGACAATTCTTCTGTACTTATACCTGTCGAATTCAGGTATTTTGTACTTAGAATTGAAATCAACCCATCTTCACCATCGTAGCTAATTGGTAGTTTGTTACTTGGCATTCAATTAATGATAAATTTTGCACATTTTTACGTGTTTTTCATATTCAAATAAGCCATATATATTTTTGATATATTAATGTCTGGATTCTCTTAACGACCTCGGGATCAGAGCCCCAGGCGAAATCACACAAAGACAAGAGCTTGGCTCCGGCCGGGAATCGAACCCTGGTCGGCAAGCTTGTACAGACAGTGACTAACCCACTTGGCCACGAAGAAAGATAAAAGTCAATGATAATTCTTCTGTACTTATACCTGTCGAATTCAGGTATTTTGCACATGTTCTACCTCCTCGATCCCTTCCTCGTCATCACTCATGTGCTCAGACATAGCATGGAGTTCCTTGAGCTCCTCTGTAGTAAGTTCGTCGTGATGTTCGGCGACGAGTTCCGTGATGTCATCTGCGTCGACCTCAAGACCCATGGACTCTCCAAGGGAGATGATTTCCTCTACGTCTTCCGCTGCACCCAACCACGGCAAAGTTAAGTTTGTGCTTTACGTGACATTAAAGCACTGTTTGAATAGGTGTTTGGAGTAGAGCTTCTTGAAGTTCGAGATGACTTGCTGGTCCATGGGTTGGAGGATAGAGGTGGTATTCGGTGGAAGATACAGCACCTTTATGAACTTGAATTCTTCGAAGGTATCATTTACAAGTCCGAGGGGATGAGCGGGTGCATTGTCAAGGCATAGCAGGCACTTTTAAAGGCAATTTCTGCTCATGAAGATACTTCTTCACCGAAGGACCAAAAACTTGGTTAACTCATTGGACAAGAACTGCCTAGTGACCCAGGCTTTCGAGTTGGATAGCCAGAAAACATGTAGCTGGTCCTTATCCACATTCTGTGCCTTAAAGGCCCTAAGGTTCTTTGAATGGTAAACCAGTAAGGGCTTGACTTTAAAGTCCCCGCTAGCGTTGGCACATAGGGCAAGAGTCAACTGATCCTTCATTGGCTTATGCCCAGGCAATTTCTTCTCTTCAGCGGTGATGTAGGTTCGACTGGGCATCTTCTTCCAAAACAGCCCGGTTTCATCACAATTAAACACCTACTGCTCGACGTAGCCTTCTTCCTACACGGTCCTTTCAATGCTCTTCACAAAGTCAGCAACAGCCTTTGTGTCTGCACTAGCAGCCTCTTCGTGGTGAACAACTGAATGAGTCCCGGACCGTTTCTTAAATTTTTCAAACCAGCCATGATATGCCTTGAAATTGTCTGAGGAAGGTTCGGTTGAGCTCTCCCCAGCATCACCCCAAGATCTCGCCTTCTTCAAGTCAGTGAAGATGGCGTGCGCCTTCTTGCAGATGATAGTTTCGGTGATGGTGTCGCCAACAATCTCTCTGTTCTTGATCCAGATTAGCAAAAGTCGTTCCATCTCTTCTATGACAGGGCTACGACGTTTTGAAATGATGGTGATCCCCTTAGAAGGTTTCCCTGCTTTAATGGCTTCTTTCTGTTTCAACATTGTCAAGATCGTCAACATATTTCAGCCATATTCTTTTGCGAGTTCACTCACGCGGACGCCACGCTCATGCTTTTCAATAATTTCTTGCTTTACTTCTAAAGAAAGCGAAACTAAGCCTTTTTGGACCCATGCTTTACGTGAAAAAACGTTACAGGATGTTCGTAAAAAATCACGATTAAAATACAGTTAATAGTAGAACGCACAGCGCACAACCAAACGAAGCCGACGAGAACAGAGGAATGACCCAAGCCACGCTAATTGAGGGTCCCTCCGAGGTCGAAGTGCTGCCTTCTATCCGGCGCTATGAGTACCATCTACGCGTACGGGTATTGCTTACTTCGGGTGTCGAAAAAAAAATTCGGGTGTAGAGTAGGAATGTGTTCGAATTATACTTCGCGTGTCGAAAAATTCGGATACAACTGCTACGACAAAAATTGCTTACTTCATATGTCGAAATAAAAATTCGGGTGTGGAGTCGAAAAAATTGCTCAAATTTTACTTTGGATGTTGGAAAATTCCGGACATAGATACGTTCGTGTGTAGAGGTTCCACTGTATATATATATATATAGTATATATATATATATATTTATATATATATATATATATATATATATATATATATATATATATATATATATATATATATATACATACACACACATACCATGCTCTTCGCACTCCCCAAGAGAGTTCACCATACGTTCAGCTGGGCTCCAAAAGGAACTAAAAGAGTTGGGAGGACCAGCCTTACGTGACTGAGGACTATGAAGAGCAATGTAGGAGATGATGTATGGAGAAGTATTGAATCAAAAGTTCAAGATACAGATGACTGGCGAACTCTAACCCAGGCCCTTTGCATCAATAGGCATAGGAAGAAATGAAGATGATGAAATATATATATATATAATATATATATATATATATATATATATATATATATATATATATATATATATATATATATATATATATATATATATATATATATATATATATATATATATGTGTGTGTGTGTGTGTGTGGGTGTGTCTGTGTTTATGTTTAGCCAAGATAAGCCCTCTCTCTCTCTCTCTCTCTCTCTCTCTCTCTCTCTCTTCTCTCTCTCGTTCATCTCTCTCTCTCTCTCTCTCTCTCTTCCTTTTACTCTTTTAGATTCTCTGATCGCATCCAGCCTTTTCAAACACAAACAGAGGGAACGAGATACCGTAACACGAAAAATCACAATCGACAAATGCTACCACTTCATGGACGAGTCCCAATGAGTGAGAGGGAGTACAGAAATAGATTATTGGAGTTGTAAAATCACACACGTAACTGGGGAAAAGAGACCAGTAGTTTCATATATAATATATAGATATATATATATATATATATATATATATATATATATATATTATATATACTATAGTATATAAATTTATAAATATATATATATATATATAGTATATATATATATATATATATATATATATATATATATATATATATATATATATATATATATATATATATATATATATATATACAAATATTTATACTATGCCAGACAATATATTTTGGTTAAATTTGAGGTTTTTAACTCTATGGCTGAGTTCCAACTCTTTGCTTTTAAAATATTCGGATCTCTGCTATATATTTTTGTAATACATTATCTGTGTTTTACATCTATTTACCATAACTTGAGATCCTAAAATTCAGAAGAAAAATAGTATTGGAATTATGAATTTTTGACGCAATAATTGGAAAAAAACTACCAGAAAAATATGTTTCAGAAATCATACACTCCTTCAAATTAGAATCCGAGTTTATCTACTTCTTGTTAAAAGATTGCCAGCACACGTCCCTTGCTCCGTTCATGTGAGTGATAGATTGATATTTATATAGAAATATGTGTGAGGCAGGTATAAATTATACTAAGTTCAAATTAAGTAGGCTATTATTAGCTATTTTTAAACCAAAATGACGTCATGGAAGGTTCCAGAATGCAAGGATTAAAGAGCTCTACACATTATTTCTTTCCATGGCCAATAGATGGCCTTAGCTGAGAGTATTGAATTGCTAATTATCCCCATCATCCACTCGTTATAATCTTCATTACTTCATTTCTGGAGGCAGCATGAGGAAGGGCAGTGAATGGTGGAATGAAGGAGTGAAGGAAAAAGTGGAAGAGAAAAAGAGGGCTTTTGAAGAATGGTTGCAGAGTAATAGTGTAGAGAAGTATGAAAAATATAAAGAGGAAAATGTGGAAGTAAAGCGCAAGGTACGTGAGGCAAAGAGGGCAGCTGACCTGAGGTGGGGTCAGGGATTGGGTCATTCATATGAAGAATAAGAAGTAGTTTTGGAAAGAAGTGAAGAGAGTAAGGAAGGCTGGCTCAAGAATTGAAGAGACAGTGAAAGATGGAAATAAGAGGTTGTTAAAAGGAGAGGAGGCAAGGAAAAGATGGGTGGAATATTTTGAAAGTTTACTGAATGTTGAGGATAATAGGGAGGCAGATATAATTGCTGTTTGCAGGTGTTGAGGTGCCAGTGATGGGAGATGAGAATGAGAGAGAGATTACAATAGATGAAGTGAGGAGAGCACTAGATGAAACGAGAGTAGGAAAAACGTCTGGTATGGATGGTGTGAGAGCTGAGATGTTGAAGGAGGGGGGTGTGACTGTACTTGAATGGTTGGTGAGATTGTTTAATATGTGTTTTTTGTTGTCAATGGTACCAGTAGATTGGGTTTGTGCATGTATTGTACCACTATATAAGGGTAAGGGAGATGTACATGAGTATTGTAATTCAAGAGGTATTAGTTTGTTAAGCGTAGTTGGAAAGTGTATGGTAGAGTAATGATTAATAGGATCAAGGATAAAACAGAGAATGCAATCGAAAAAATACAGGGTGGTTTTAGAAAAAGTAGGGGTTGTATGAATCAGATTTTTACAGTAAGGCAGATATGCGAGAAATATTTAGCAAAAGATAAGGAGGTGTATGTTGCGTTTATGGATCTGGAGAAAGCGTATGATAGAGTTGATAGGGAAGCAATGTGGAATGTGATGAGGTTATATGGAGTTGGTGGAAGGTTGTTGCAAGCAGTGAAAAGTTTCTACAAAGGTAGTAAAGCATGTGTTAGGATAGGAAATGACAGTGAGTGATTGGTTTCGGTGAGAGTGGGGCTGATACAGGGATGTGTGATGTCACCGTGGTTGTTTAACTTGTATGTTGATGGAGTGATGAGAGAGGTGAATGCTCGAGTGCTTGGACGAGGATTAAAACTGGTAGACGAGAATGACCATGAATGGGAGGTAAAACAGTTGTTGTTTGCGGAATGATACTGTACTGGTTGCAGACACAGAAGAGAAGCTTGGCCGATTAGTGACAGAATTTGGAAGAGTGTGTGAGAGAAGGAAGTTGAGAGTTAATGTGGGTAAGAGTAAGGTTATGAGATGTACGAGAAGGGAAGGGTGGTGCAAGGTTGAATGTCATGTTGAATGGAGAGTTACTTGAGGAAGTGGACCAGTTTAAGTACTTGGGGTCTGTTGTTGCAGCAAATGATGGAGTGGAAGCAGATGTACGTCACAGAGTGAATGAAGGTTGCAAAGTGTTGGGGGCAGTTAAGGGAGTAGTAAAAAATAGAGGGTTGGGCATGAATGTAAAAAGAGTTCTATATGAGAAAGTGATTGTACCAACTGTGATGTATGGATTGGAGTTGTGGGGAATGAAAGTGACGGAGAGACAGAAATTGAATGTGTTTGAGATGAAGTGTCTAAGGAGTATGGCTGGTGTATCTCGAGTAGATAGGGTTAAGAACGAAGTGGTGAGAGTGAGAACGGGTGTAAGAAATGAGTTAGCGGCTAGAGTGGATATGAATGTGTTGAGGTGGTTTGTCCATGTTGAGAGAATGGAAAATGGCTGTCTGCTAAAGAAGGTGATGAATGCAAGAGTTGATGGGAGAAGTACAAGAGGAAGGCCAAGGTTTGGGTGGATGGATGGAGTGAAGAAAGCTCTGGGTGATAGGAGGATAGATGTGAGAGAGGCAAAAGAGCGTGCTAGAAATAGGAATGAATGGCAAGCGAATTGTGACGCAGTTCCGTAGGCCCTGCTGCTTCCTCCGATGCCTTAGATGACCGCGGAGGGTAGCAGCAGTAGCGGATTCAGCATTATGAAGCTTCATCTGTGGTGGATAATGTGGGAGGGTGGGCTGTGGCACCCTAGCAGTACCATCTGAACTCAGTTGAGTCCCTTGTAAGGCTGGAGGAAAGTAAAGAGTAGAGATCCCCTTTTTTGTTTTGTTTAATTTGTTGATGTCGGCTACCCCTCAAAATTGGGGGAAGTGCCTTGGTATATGTATGTATGTATTACAACCAGAATCTGTGGTAAGATGGGATTGCCCAAATATCACACTAATAACCTATTGTTCTCCCAGACAAGAAGACGTACCATTGCAGTAATTAATCCTTGTCCACATCAGACTATAGTTACAAAGGAATGGTGATGAATGCCTGCTGATAATTGCCATGTAGCTTAACTCTTTGACAGAGATAGATTGCTCAATTTCTTCTACCTATTATACAGTCTAGTCAAGCTAGTTAGCTGAAAAATGTCTATCAATTATTTATACAAATTTTAGTAGTCTTAGCTATTTTGCTGACTCGTCAATAATCCACAACTGCTAAGAAAATATTCATATAAAAGAATGCAATTGTCACAGATTCTCTAGAAGATGAAAATACAAGATGAAGTTCATCAAAAGATTGTGGGAAGATATTAACAATTGCAGAGCAGATGACGAAAGTTTCAAGGATATGGTGAGGGGAGATGAAGAGCCATAATATGAAAGCGTTAATGAAACAAGTTGTAAAGGGCGCACAAGAGGCTGAAAATGGGAGAGAGAAACAAAAGAGTTATGGAACACCCTTTGGGCTTATGAAAGAAACAAAGAGGGCCTTCTAATATGGAGAGGATATATTGATGTTAAATTAAGCGCCTTGAACATATTTTTAACAGAATTGATATAAGAATAAAAAATTATATATGTTGAAGTTGGCATAAATAAGAAGATTTATAAAGACGTAAAGAGAGAGAGAGAGAGAGAGAGAGAGGAGAGAGAGAGAGAGAGAGAGAGAGAGAGAGAGAGAGAGGTGGTAGATGAATTCAATAATTAGGAGGCTTAATATTCATAATGATGAAATGATTATAAAGATGTAATAAGAGAGAGAGAGAGAGAGAGAGGAGAGAGAGAGAGAGAGAGAGAGAGAGAGAGAGAGAGAGAGAGAGGTGGTAGATGAATTCAATAATTAGGAGGCTTAATATTCATAATGATGAAATGATTATAAAGATGTAATAAGAGAGAGAGAGAGAGAGAGAGGAGAGAGAGAGAGAGAGAGAGAGTAGAGACGAGAGAGAGAGAGAGAGGAGAGAGAGAGAGAGAGAGAGAGAGAGAGGTGGTAGATGAATTCAATAATCAGGAGGCTTAAAGATTATAATGATGAAATGCTTATGAAAGCGTTCTACGCAGATCATTTGATAGTACTTTTCCTACACTCCTGCCCACTGGAGAGAACTTGAAAAAGTTAAGAAATCTGTAAGAAAAAGTAAACGTTTCAGTAGATCATAATAAGAAATATGGTGCAAAGGAGTTTTAGAAAAGAAGTGTCATAATGTCAAGGAAGCAATATACTTCACGAATGATGGGATTGGATGACGTAGTGTATAAAAGTATGCATGAACAAATAAAGTATCTTTAAAAGACATTCTAAGAAAATTGGAAGTATCAAGCGAGCTTCTAGAAACAATTATTAGTAAATGTGTAACATAACTAGAGGATCCAATACTGAACACTGAGAAAATTATTTGAAAAATACATAAAAAAAAAAATTCTATGATGACTGGATAAACCTAAATGAATCATAAGACGTAAGATGCTGAGACGATGATTTAGAAAGATAAAATATATTAAAATATAGGATATAAAAAACTATCATGATCAATTACTGAATGGTCAAAGAGAGAATAAATGAGATATTTAAAATGGTTTTTGAAAGAAGAAATATCATTCAAATATATAAAATGATAATCAGAAGAAAAGAGAAACTAAAAAAATATAGAGGAAATTATTCAACGAAATAAGATCCCAGTAACGAAGCTTATGAAAATACGGGAACAACAAGACACGTCGAAGGGATTATTTTAGATACTAAAATACGGAGAATAATTACGAAAAAGGAAAAAAAAACAGTATTGGAAAAGGTTAGGAAATGTTGCCAAAAAAAAAAAAAAAAAAAAAAAAAAACCGCATTAAGGATACATGTCTCCAACCTCAAGTCTGGCAACAAAACGAATGGCAAGAGAAACAAAAACACGGGGAGAAGAGAAACCAATAAATAAGGAAGAGAAAAAGGTGAGGGAGTGATTAAAAGAAACAGA
>NC_090753.1:52096710-52099210 GCF_036898095.1 Palaemon carinicauda
CTGTGTAGCGTCATCCATTTGCGTATTTGTGTTTGTTAATAAGGGCGTTCCAGAGTGTAAATCAGTTTTAAAATAAACCTTTTCACCATTTCCTTAGTAAATGTATGCATGTCAGTAAAGCTGTTTCTTGGTTAAGTATAGGTTAAAAGAATCCATTAAGTGTATATATATATATATATATATATATATATATATATATATATATATATATATTATAATATATATATACAGTATATATAACATTAATGTTTTCCCTTTATAGTAACGGCCAATGATAGGCCAATCGTGAAGATAAAGAGAGAGAGAGAGAGAGAGAGAGAGAGAGAGAGAGAGAGAGTGAGAGAGAGAGAGAGAGAGAGACTAACTGACAAGACAGGGATGCTGATGACCTCTGCAAATGAATCAGAAGAAACAGAGTATGCCTATAACAAGAAGAGGCAATGTTCAAATATATATGTGAAGTGTGGATATTTCATTAAGCTATCAAAGATTTATGACAATTATTTGTCAACATTCATTGTTATTAGTACGAATATTGATCGCTATGTTTTTAAGGAATTTGGTGCTGGGCAAAGAGTTGAAGATGATAGTTTGTAGAGACGGTAATGTAAGCACATTAGTGATCATAATGTCTCCGGGATTAATTAGAATATAAAAAAGTTTTGCTCTTTACAAAAGTCCGAGCAGAAGTGTCCTAGAGCTTGCCACAAGCTCTCATAGTTATAAATACAAAAGTATTATTACCAATCAGAATCTGTGGTAAGATGGGATTGCCAAATATCATACTAATAACCTATTGTTCTTCCAGACAAGAAGACGCACCATTGCAGGTAATTAATCCTTGTCCACACAGACATAGTTACAAAAGAATGGCGATGAATGCCTGCTGATAATTGCCATGTAGCTCAACTCTTTGACAGAGATAGCTTGCTCAATTTCTTCTTCCAATTACACAGTCTAGTCAAAGTATTTAGCTGGGAAATGTTAATCAATTATTTATACAAATTATAGCATAGTCCTAGCTATTTTTGCTGACTATTCAATAATCCGCCACTGCTGGGATATTATATATATATTTAAAAAATACGATTATCACGGACTCTCAGATAAGACACAAGAAAGAACTTCATCAAAAGATTGTGGGAAGATATGAACGATTGCAGAGCAGATGAAGAAAGTTTCAAGGATATGGTGAGGGGAGATGTAGAGCCATGATATGAAAGCGTTAATGAAACAAGTTGTAAAAGGGCGCACAAGACGCTGATAATGGGAGAGAGAAACAAAAAGAGTTATGGAACACCCTCGGGTTTATGAAAAAAACAAAGAGGGGCATCTAATATGGAGAGGAATCTATTGATGTTAAAATAAGTGCCTTGAACATATTTTTAACAGAATTGATATAAGAATGAAAATTATTTAGGTTGAAGATGGGATAAATAAGGATTTATAAAGACATAATGAGAGAGAGAGAGAGAGAGAGAGAGAGAGAGAGAGAGAGAGAGAGAGAGAGAGAGAGAGAGAGAGAGATGAGAGAGAGGAGAGAGAGAGAGAGAGAGAGAGAGAGGAGGGGGGGGGGGGGTAGATGAATTCAGTAATCAACAGGCATAAAAATCATAATAGTGAAATGCTTATGAAAGCTTTCTGCGACACACAGAACATAAGATGGTAGTATTCCTACACTCCTGCCACAGGAGAGAACTTGACAAAGAAATCTGTAAGAAAAAGTAAATATTCCAGTAGATAATATAAGAAATATGGGACAAAGGAGTGTTAGAAAAGAAGGGTCATAATGTCAAGGAAGCAATATACTTCACGAATAATAGGAGTGCACGACGTAGTGTATAAAAGATGCACGAACAAATAAAGTATCTTTAAAAAAATTGTAAGAAAACTGGAAGAATCGGATCTAGCATCTAGAAACAGTTATTAGTAAATGTTTAACATAACTAAAGTTTCCAATACTGAATACAGAGAAAATTATTTGATAAATACATAGAGAAAAAAAGTAGTGTTTTTAAGATGACTGGATAAACCTTAATGAACTATTGAAAATATTTGTTAGGATGTATGATACAGAAATGATGATTTAGAAAAGGTAAAATTACTGGAAAAAATTTGTAATAATATAGGACATAAAAAGTATCATGATTAATTATTGAAATGGTCAAAGAGAGAAAAATTGAGACATTTAAAATGATTTTGGAAGAAGAAATATTATTCAAATACATAAAATATTAATCAGAAGAAAAAAATAACTAAAAAAAAATATAGAGGGTATTATTCAGAGCAAAATAAGATGAAATATACTAGTTAAGAAGCTTATGAAAATACGGGAAACAACAAGACACATCGAGGGGATTACTTAAGAAACTATAAGCAGAATGATTATGATAAAAAGGAAAAATACATACAGTATTGGAAAAGGTTAGGAAACGTGGCTGGAATAGAAAAAAAAGAAAAAAAAGAAAAAAAAAAGAAAGAGAGCATCAAGGATACATGT
>NC_090753.1:52104210-52111710 GCF_036898095.1 Palaemon carinicauda
ACGAACAAATTAAGTACCTTTAAAAAAAAATTGTGAGAAACCTGTAAGAATCCGTCGAGCATCTAGAGACAATTATTAGTAAAACGTATAACATAACTAAAGGATCCAATACTGAATACAGAAAAAAAATATTTGAAAAATGCATAGAAAAAAAATAATTTTCTAGGATGACTGGATAAACCTGAATGAATTATTGATATTTGTTAGGACGTAAGATGGAGAGATGATGATTTAGAATATATACAAAATATTGATGAGATTTAAAAACTATCATGATCAATTATGGAATGGTCAACGAGAGAATAATTGGGACATTTAAATGATTTTGGAAAAAGAAATATTATTCAAATACATAAAACAATATTCAGGTGAAAAAAGAAAGACCTAAAAAGAATATAGAGGGAATTATTCAACAAAATAAGATGAAATACAGCAGTTAAGAGCTTATGAGAATACGGGAAACAACAAGACCACATCAAAGGGATCATTTAAGAAACTAAAATAAAATAATTATGAAAAAAAGAAAAAAAACCACATTATTGGAAAAGGTCAGGAAATGCTGCTGGAAGCCAAAAAAAAAAAAAAAGAAAAGAAAAAAAGCATTAAGGATAAATGTCTCGAACCTCAAGTCTGGCAACAAAACGAATGGCGAGAGAAATTTGTCTGAAACTTTGGTAAACTGTTACGAAAAAAACAGACACAAAACGAGGGTAGAAGAGAAACCAATAAATAAGGAAGAGAAAAAGGTGAGGGAGTGATTAAAAGAAACAGACGACCATTAAAGTTACCGGAGAAGTTGCTGACGAAAGGAAAAACTTATCATTCGTTTCCAGGTGAAGATTGCAATTATAAGCGTGTTGCACAAGACAAGGGGACATGGGATATAGCCTATGTTGTTTTACAGGAAGGCCAATTCACGCTTGATATATAGGCTCATTGGAAATGGACAAAGGCACCTTTGTCGAAAACTGGATACAGGCACCTTTGTCGAAACCTGGACAGAGGCACCTTTAGGGAAAACTGGACAAAGGCACCGTTGTCGAAAACTGGACAAAGGCACCTTTCTTCAAAATCTGGAAAAGAGCACCTTTGTCAAAACTGGACAAAGGCACCTTTGTCAATATTGTACTTTTGTCAAAAACTGGAAAAAGTGCAGATTTGTAAAAAAACTGGAAAAATGCACCTTCGTCACAAACTGGAAAAGGCACCTTTGTCTAAAACTGGAATAGGGCACCTTTGTCAAGAACTGGACAAACGCACCTTGTCCAAAAAGTGGACAAATGCACCTTTGTCGAAAACTGGACAAAAGCACCTTGGTCGAAAACTGAAGAAAGGCACCTTTGTCGAAAAAGGGTCAAAGGAATCTTTGGCGAAAACCTGGACAGAGGCACCTTTGTCAAAAACCTGGAAAAGGGCAGCTTTGTCAAAAATCTGGACAAAGACATCTTTGTCAAAAACTGGACAAAATCACCTAGGTCGAAAACTGAACAAAGGCACCTTTGTCAAAAACGGGTCAAAGAACATTTAGCGAAAACTGGATAGAGGCACCTTTGTCAAAAATTGGACTAAGGCACCTTAGTCAAAAACTGGAAGAGGGCTGCTTTGTCAAAAAATTGGACAAAGACACCTTTCTCGAAAACTGGACAAAGGCAGTAAATTCTTTCCACTGTTTTAATTTTTATAAAATATATCTATTTTTGTAAACAGTGTATTATTTCAACTACCAGTGTTTATTTCAGTACTCACTCGTATCCTGGTTAAAGAATCGAAGCAAGAGGTTGTTAGATTACAGTACTTCTTGATAATAATCACACAGTTTTCTTTTGATTGTACTTAAGAGACCTTTGGATATTCAGTTATATAAGTGTCTCAGAGCTTGGGTATTAATATTCTAAAGTATAATAGATTTAACGTAAAAACAAACAGGTGAGTTTGGAACTCGAAAGGTTGTGTAGCTTGCCAGGAGTAATGTATATAATATTATATTTTGGTTCCCAGGCCACGGGACTATAATATAATAATATATATATATATTATATATATTATATATATATATATATATATATATATATATATATATATATATATAATATATGTTACATTGAATCTGTATAATCAGGAATATATATATTTTCTGATATTTTCAGGGAATGTGCATGATGTCCTGATTCACTCAGAGGATATGTATATTCCCGGAAATTTTTAGTGAATATACATATTCCCTGATTATTCGGTCTTATTATTATACAGCTTCCCTGAATCGTGTTTGGTATGAAAGAACAATGAAATAAATAGCTGAAACGATAAACAAAGCCTTGTTTTTACAACATAAACTTGAATGTAAACACAATGTAAACCACTGAACTAGCGAACCATGGTAGGAGTCCATCTAATTACCACCTTC
The DNA here is from genome assembly GCF_036898095.1 of Palaemon carinicauda. Taxonomy (NCBI): domain Eukaryota; kingdom Metazoa; phylum Arthropoda; class Malacostraca; order Decapoda; family Palaemonidae; genus Palaemon; species Palaemon carinicauda. Next base: position 52,106,615 of record NC_090753.1, read on the forward strand.
CAAACCCCCGGTGCTATACACCCCCCCCCTCAACACTACAAGGTCACGCAAAGTTTAACTCACCAGTCATACCCATCCTTCCTACTGTGAACACCATGGCAAATCCAACGGAGCGTGATTTAGAAGCACATTTTCGGGAAGAATTATTCCAAAGAAGTGAAGGAAAGAATCTGTCTTGCTTCCAAAAGAGCAGTATAATGAAATTATTTCAGAACTCACAGCAATTGACAAGTCAAGCAAAAAGACGCCTCATGAATACTACCTTCTGAAGAAGTATGAGATCCTCAAGTGTGGTGATGTTCTCAAGTTGATTAGAAGACGGACTGCCAATGAAGATCCTATCTATTTTGCTACATTGGAGGATACATTCGACATTATTAAGCGTGCTCATATTGCAACTGGCCACGGAGGGCGCGATAAGATGGTAAAGGAATTATCTAAAAAGTATGCCAACATTACCCATGATGCAAACAAATCGATGTAAATATTTTAAGCTGAAAGTTAAATGCAACTCACGATATCATGCAAGTTTGCATTATGAAGACAAGGCTTCGTCCTAAATATTAGATAAAAACTTATTATTTTTTTACTAGTTTTGTTTTAAATGAGTATTTTGTGACAAAAGTTTTATTTTCTGTTCATAATAAACTTTGTTACATCCAAGTGTTTTATGTGATAAATAAAACATTACAGAAGTGTATTACTGGTTTTAGAGATTTATTCCATTATTCTACCATACCATACAAGTTTACATTGTGAAAACAAGGCTTTGTTTATCGTTTCAGCTATTTATTTCATTGTTCTTTCATGCCAAACATGATTCAGGGAATCTGTGTAATAATAAGGCCGAATAATCAGGGATATGTATATTCACTAAAAATTTCCAGGAATATACATATCCTCTGAGTGAATCAGACATCATGCACATTCCCTGAAAATATCAGAGAATATATATATTCCCTGATTATACAGATTTACTGTAACATATATATATATATATATATATATATATATATATATATATATATATAGTATATATATATATATATATATATATATATAAATTATTCATATATTCATATATATATATATATAATATATATATATATATATATATATATTCTATATATATATATATATTATATATATATATATATATATATATATATATATATATATATATATATATATATATATATATATATTCATAGAGATTTATATGAAGTTCATAGAGATTTATATGAAGTTACAATAGATATATCTATAAACGTATACATACAGTTACACACAGGTATATATATACTGTATACATATATATATATATATATATATATATATATATATATATATATTTATATATATGTATGTATGTATGTATGTATGTATGTATGTATATATGTATATGTATGTATGTATCTATCTATCTATCTATCTATATATATATATATATATATATATATATATATATATATATATATATATATATATATATATATATATACGCGTAAACAATTATATGTTTATACAGTATATTCATATATGTATATACATGTGTATATGCGTATTTTCAATGGTCCCAAAACTAATTTCTAAAGAACAAATGCAGCAAAAATGAATAATTATCATATACAAAAAATCCAAAACCATTTTTATAAATTTTAAAAAAGTTCAGTTAAAAATGTCAAAATATGTATAACGTATCATGCTTTGATGTTTAATATTTGCTAAGTTAATTACAGGAAAAGCACACACAGAGAGAGAGAGAGAGAGAGAGAGAGAGAGAGAGAGAGAGAGAGAGAGAGAGAGAGAGAGAGAGAGAGAGAGAGAGAGAGAGAACACTCAAACATAGTCATTTATAACCATTATGCACAAAAATATAGATATAAAATATATATATTACAAAATATTGTGAATCACAGCCTACATATCAAGCTATAATATATTCTAGTCCTTAAATATTTCATAACACATTACTAACTGCATTTTATAGTACACACTTTCGGACAAAGGAATGGATATCAAAAGGACGTGAAATATTCAGTGCCACTAAGCGTAGATAAACGCTAAATATCAAGAGAACGCGAAAATATATTATTTGCGATGTGTTCACAAATACTGTACAAAACCCTGGACAAACTTTCAGGCTATGTTGTGCCATGCACATGACTTTCATTTGCAATGGCAAGCGGACAGTGCTACGTCTGTACAGGAAAGGATGGAGGAGTCAATAAGTGGATTGGATGTGGAACATGTAGTAGATGGGCACACTTGAAATGTGTTCACTTAGGTGCTGTGAATAGGGAAGATATTGGCAATATCAACTGGGTGTGTACACCTTGTTATGATAAAGTGAAAATCTTCATGAAGGAGTATGATGAGATCAAGATAACCATGACCAAGAAATTAAATGAAGTGTCTGATAAATTAGAAAATAAGATTCATGAAATTAAGCAGGAAGTGACGAGGCTATCAGTAGTGCACTACCAGTCGCGCCTGTGGGTGTTATGGCTGAATCAGCCCCTGTTGCTGATAACATGGGCCTGGACCGAGGTCGTTAAACGTCGCTCGGTGAGAAAGAATTTGCTTGTTGTCAAAAACAAATGATGAAAGGGTGAAAGCAACTGAGATGAAAAGTGAGGTGTCTCAGGCCTTGGGCACGACACCGATATCTGATGCAAAATTCACTCGTAAAGGTAACATCGTAATGAATTTTGAAGATGAAACAGTGAGAGATGAAGCAGCAAGGAAGCTTGGCAATGTTGATAAAAGTAACTACGACAAGTGTCAGAAAACTGAAACCTAAAATCATGTTATGTAATGTGCTCAAGGAGGAAGCCCATAAAAATTTAATTGAGAGAAATTATTATTTACAGTCAATTGAAGACATCAGGGATAAGATTAAGCTGATCTTTGAAAAACCAGCCGCTGGCGATACCAAGCACTATATCCTGAAATGTGACCCTGATGTGAGAGAGGTAATTCACAGGCACCATGATAGGTAAAGCTTGAATGGGGTGTGTACATGGTGAGAGACAGATATCATGCATTAATCTGTTACTACTGTCAAAGATTTGGTCACCTTGAACAAAATTGTTCTTCCAAGCAAAAAAACGAAGATCCCGTCTGCTTTAAATGTTCGGGTAATCATAAGTCTAAAGACTGTACTTCTGTTGATAGAAGATGTATCAACTGTCAAAGATTTAAGAAGCCTGTAGTAGACCACTCAGCTAATGATAATTGCTGTCAGTTCTTGAAGGAGAGCTTGAAAGGATTAGGAATATGACTGACCATGGCTATTAACGCTACCTTATCAGGAATTAAATGTGGATAGTTAAATGTCCAGTCTGTGGGAAATGAGACTTTTGATATCCATGATCTAATTACTGTTAATGACTATGACATTCTAGCGGTAGCTGAGACCTGGTTACATGAATATGATACTGCTAAGATACGAGAAATGACCCCAGAAACGCACACTTTTCTACACGCTCCGAGAAAAAACCGAAGAGGTGGTGGTGTCGGAGTATTTCTTTCAAACTCATTTCGGAAAATAAAAATAGTTGATACTGAGAACATTGACAGCTTTGAACATATACAGATTAGTTGTGAGGCCAAAGAAGAGAAGATAATATTTATTGTGGCTTACAGATCTCCTCATATGAGTGCCAGTGTGTTTATTGAAGATTTTTAGGATGTATTTGGAGACAGTTGACACAGTAAGTGCTAACGTATTTATTTGTGGTGACTTTAATCTCTGGGTTGATGATCCGGATGCTTCTTCAGCCAAAGAATTCATTAAATGATGGATACACTGAATTTTGTAAACAGTGTTATTGAAGCGACATCAGTCAGTGGACACATATTGGACCTAGTTTTTTCTGATAAAGAACATAAGCTGGTACAAGAAGTACTTATTGATGATAAATGTCGTATTTTGCCAGTACATATGTTAGTAACATTCATAATTCCTTATATGAAAGAAAAAAATAAAAAAAAAATATTTCATTTAGAAGGAAAAACAGTTTCGTACCAGAAGAACTGATCTCCAGAGTATCTCAGAAAATTTCTATTGAGAAATACACAATCTGTGAGCATAATGTAATGACTGAAAAATGTGTGACTTGTTTCTGTACACTATATAATAACTCCTTAAAACAGTATTATGATGAAACATGCCCCTAACACAGAAAAGGAGATAATAATCAAAGACCATGCGCCATGGTTTAATGCTGAAATATTAAGAGCAAAAAAGGAAAAGAGAAAGAAAGAAAGATTGTGGCGCAGGTTGCGCACAGATGCAGCAAAAAGAGACTATCGGATTGCTAGGAATAACGAAAATAGACTTTTAATTTATAGAAAACGTGAATACTACAGACAGAAGACTAAAGAAGCAGGATCAAATATAAATAAATTGTATAAAATATTGAACAATCTGACAGGAAATAAGAAGAAAAATAACCTACCAGAAGGGTTTACTGAAGAAGACCTTGCTAATAAGTTTTTAATTTATTTTGACGACAAAATTCAACATATAGTGGATACTTTCCAGCATGCTATCTCTCAAAGATTTATCCATTTATATGGTCTTCAGAAGAAAAGTTACTCAGCTTTGAGAAAGTTGATATGGAAGTAGTAAAGTCTATCGTCAGTAGAGTGAAGTTAACGTATTGTGATAACGATCCTCTACCAGTATCTTACATTGTAAACAGTGATAACTTTCATGTGATTCTACAAATGTTTTTAGAATGTGTTAATGTTAGCATTGAGAATAATGTTTTTCCAGAGACTGAAAAGTTAGCGGTTTGTGAAGCCCATAGTTAAAGGCAAAACTCGATCCTCAATGCATAAGTTCTTACAGACTGGTGTCTAATCTAACATTTTATCTAAGATTATTGAAAATGTAATTCTGAATCAGTTGCTGGACCATTTGCAAGTGGTTGAAGCCCTTCCAGTTAATCAGTCTGCCTTTAAGCGACTGTATTCGACAGAGGACAGCTTTATGTTCAGTGATGAATAACTTGCTATTATTGATGGATGAAGGGCAGTGTGGGAATTCTTATCTTATTAGATCTGATTGCTGCCTTTGATACTGTTGT
>NC_090753.1:52116710-52119210 GCF_036898095.1 Palaemon carinicauda
CTTTTATAGTGATGCTCAATTGTTAATTTTGTATCATTTATATGTTTACGTGAAGCCAAGACAAATCAGAAGATACCAGGGTCTAAGCAATGTCAGACAGGGCAGCCAATCGGGACTACGGTCTACCTAAAAGCCAAAGCAAAGTCCTTCAAAAAGAAGGCAACCGTCCTTAACCCATACAATTGGGAAAAAGGCTCGTTAATACGAAGAAGTCCGAAAAGAAGCACCATGAAGCTTGCCACAAGCACTCACGGTAATGTAGCTTAGAAATGAATTGATTTAATAATACAAAAGTATTAACAAACAGAATTTGTGGCAGGATGGGATTGCCTAATATCACGATAATAACCTATTGTTCTTCCAGAGAAGAAGACGTACCATTGCAGTAATTAATCCTTATCCACAATAGTTACAAAGGAATGGCGATGAATGCCTGCTGATGATTGCCATGTAGCTCAACTCTTTGACAGAGATAGATTGCTCAATTCCTTCTGCCAATTACACAGTCTAGTCAAGCTATTTAGCTGATAATTGTCCATCAATTATACATACAAATTATAGTAAAGTCTTAGCTATTTTGCTGACTCGTCAATAATCCACGTGTGCTGAGAAATTATATAAAAAAAATTGCTATTATCACAGATTCTCTGGATGAAGACACAAGAAGAAGAACTTCATCAAAAGATTGTGGGAAGATATTAACGATTGCAGAGCAGATGACAAAAGTTTCAAGGATATGGTGAGGGGAGATGAAGAGCCATAATATGAAAGCGTTAATGAAGCAAGTTGTAAAGGGCGCACAAGAGGCTGATAATGGGAGAGAGAAACAAAAGAGTTATGGAACACCTTTGGGTTTAAGAAAAAACAAAGAGGGCCATCTAATATGGAGAGGATCTATTGATGTTGAATTAAGCGCCTTGAACATATTTTTAACAGAATTGATATAAGAATAAAAATTATATAAGTTGAAGTTGGCATAAATAAGAAGGATTTATAAAAACGTAATGAGAGAGAGAGAGAGAGAGAGAGAGAGAGAGAGAGAGAGAGAGAGAGAGAGAGAGAGAGAGAGAGAGAGAGAGAGAGGGGGGGGGGGTTGATGAGTTCAGTAACAGCAGGCTTAAAAATCATAATGATGAATTGATTATAAAGATGTAATAAGAGAGAGAGAGAGAGAGAGAGAGAGAGAGAGAGAGAGAGAGAGAGAGAGAGAGAGAGAGAGAGAGAGAGAGAGAGAGAGAGAGGTGAATTCAATAATCAAGAGGCTTAAAAATCATAATGGTGAAATGCTTATGAAAGCTTTCTACGACATGCCGAACATATAATGGTACTATTCTTACACTCCTACCCCCAGGAGAGCACTTGAAAAAGTTAAGAAATCTGTAAGAAAAAGTAAACGTTCCAGTGAATGATATAAGAGATATAGTGCAAAGGAGTTTTAGAAAAGAAGGGTCATAATGTCAAGGAAGGAATATACTTCACAAATAATAGGAGTGGATGACGTAGTGCATAAAGCATGCACGAACAAATAAAGTATCTGGAAGAATCAATCGAGCATCTAAAATCAATTATTAGTTAACGTATAACATAACTAGAGGATCCAATACTGAATGTATATATATAAAAAAAGTATTTACAGAATGCATAGAGGAAAAATAATGTTTTTAAGATGACTGGATAAACCTAAATGAACTATTGATAATATTTGTTAGGAGGTAGGATAGACAAACGATGATTTAGAAAAGATAAAAATTATTGATTTCTTAAAATATAGGACATAAAAAACTATCATGATCAATTATTGAATGGTCAAAGAGAGAATAACTGACATATTTAAAATTATTTTGGAAGACGAAATATCATTCAAATACATAAAATAATAATCAGAAGAAAAAAAATAACTAAAAAGAAATATAGAGGGAATTATTCAACAAAATAAGATGAAAGAAACCAGTTAAAAAGCTTATGAAAATATGGAAAACAACAAGACACATCGAAGGGATCATTAGGAAACTAAAATAAAGAGAATAATTATGAAAAAGGAAAACAAAACAGTATTGGAAAAGGTTAGTAAATGTTGCTGGAAGCCCAAAAAAAAAAAAAAAAAAAAAAAAAAAAAAAAGGAGCATCTAGGATACGTGTCTCGAACCTCAAGTGTGGCAACAAAACGAATGGCAAGAGAAATTTGTCTGGAAACTTTGGTAATGTGTTACAAAAAAAAACCAAAAACAAAAGTGCGGGAAGATGAGAAATCAATAAATAAGGAAGAGAAAAAGGTGAGGGAGTGATTAAAAGAAACAGACGACCATTAAAGTTACCGGAGAAGTTGCTGGACGAAAAGGAAAAACTTGTTATCATTCGATTCCAGGTAAAGATTGCAATTATAAGCACGTTGCACAAGACAAAGGGGCATGGGATATAGCCTATGTTGTTTTACAGGAAGGCCAATTAACACTTGATATATAGGCTCATTGGGAAATGGACAAAGGCACCTTTGTCGAAA
>NC_090753.1:52134210-52136710 GCF_036898095.1 Palaemon carinicauda
GTGACCGGAAGGATATAGAATATATACATGTATATATATACATACATACATATATATTTATACATATACATATATATATATATACATATATATGTATATATATATATATAAATATATATATATATATATATATATATATATATATATATATATATACTGTATATATACATATATATGTATATATATATATATATATATATATATATATATATATATATATATATGAATGGACAATGTCTTAGTCAATTAGTGGTGTCTAGAAATCGAAGATAGTTTCACTCTGAACAGACTGTCCTGCAAATAGTTTTCAGAATAACAGCAGATATATATTTACTTCTCTCCATTTATTGTTTGGTATCGACACGTATTTCGGATCACTTCTCGACCCTTCTTTAGGACTACACTGAGTTTTGGAACTACACTTTAATACATATATATATATATATATATATATATATATATATATATATATATATATATATATATATATATATATATATATATATATATATACTGTGTATATATACATATATATATATATATATATATATATATATATATATATATATATATATATATATATATATATATATATATATATATATATATATATATATATATATTATATGTAGATAGATATAGATAGATAGATAGATAGATACACTGGGGCACGCCTTTCTGTCTTGCTGTCTTATTTCTTTACCTTTAGTTTTATTAAAGCTTTTATAGTTTATATAGGATATTTATTTGAATGTTCTTACTCTTCTTGAAAATTTCATTTTTCCTTGTTTCCTTTCCTCACTAGGCTATTTTCCCTGTTGAATCCCCTGGGCTTAATGCATCCTTCTTTTCCAAGGAGAGTTGTAGCTTAGCAAGTAATATATATATATATATATATATATATATATATATATATATATATATATATATATATATATATATATATATATAGCCAGACACTTTCTTTTTATTATATAGGGGAGATGGCCTTCTCTTAACTGACCCTCTTTGGGTCATTCAAATGGGTCCCCCTTTTGTGTGTCAGCAACTCTTAAGTGTTCTCGATAATTTTGTCTTTGGTGCCCAAGTCTTTTATCTACTAAAGGCCTTTTGAGTTTCTTGAATATCTAAATAAAAAAATAGCTTCACTTCATTCTTGGAAATTCCTATTGGGGCCATCTAACCCTCTTCTAGATCCTTCACTCTTGTTCCACATAAAATGAAGGGTGAATTAGATATTCAAGTCTAACTATGTACTTAAATTCAATCACTTATTTTCTGTCCATGATAGATTTTGACCTTCGCAAAGAAAGGCGGGAGGAGGTTATGTTTTCGGCCCTGTTTGTCTGTTTGTCTATTTGTCTGTTCCGTCTGTTTGTGAACAACTTCTTGGCCACAATTTCACTCATAGAGTAGTGAAACTCCCAGGGAGTAATTGTTATGTTGATATGTAGAAGCGAGTCAATTTTCATAGTCCTAGGTCAAAGGTCAAGGTCAAACAAAAGGTTAACCGAATTAACCCTATCCTTAATTCCAAGTTCGCACATGGCTGTCACACAGACTTCAAATACGCCGACGGTCTAAATTGATTCTGGGAAAGGCAAGCTGCTTTCGATAAATAAGCTGCTGTGGCGGAGGTCTGCACTCAGAGTGCTTTTATAGGTGTTCCATGTTTCTGCCCGACTTAGAACACTTAATTAATTAACTATAATCTATATTCTTATTTTGGTATTTCATATTTTTTCACTGAACCTATATGGAATGGAACATATGGTAGCTTTAGTTGTATTATTTCACTATACTCACACAGTCATCCCCAAAATATTCCCTTCAGATCTGATTGTTCTAAATATTTCTGTGCTACTTTGATTTAGTGAACTATACTCTGTAATACAGAAAGTCAGTAAATCAAGTGTTAAAGGTTCAGCGTGTGACGCTGCTAAAATATTTGAAGCATGTGGAGCAGAAAGCTGCTGTTGACGGCCATCCCCTTTTTGCATGTGGTTAATACGTGCTATTCGTTATGTCACGTTTGTAAATTGGCGAGCCTGTCTGCATTCATAACTATTGCGTTCTGGATATTTGTTATTTTCAGCATCTATAAAGTTAAAACCGATAATGCAACTTTAGAAGTAGAGGGTGGTTTTAGAAGAGGTGGGGGATGCATGAATCAGATTTTTACAGTTGGCAGATATGCGAGAAGTATTTAGAAAATGGTTAGGAGGTGTATGTTGCGTTAATGGATCTGGAGAAAGCGTATGATAGAGTTGATAGGGAGGCGATGCGGAATGAGATGAGGTTATATGGAATTTGTTGAAGGTTGTAACAAGAAGTGAAAAGTTTCTACATAGGTGGTAAATCGTGTGTTGGTAAATAGAATAGATAGATAAAGTATATACCCCTCTCTGAGCTTCAATTAACTCGCCAGCAAATTGAAACAATTCCCTTTGATTAGGTGACTATAAAGTTAGTGCGTCCTACTCGTTTGGTCACGGAAAAA
>NC_090753.1:52141710-52149210 GCF_036898095.1 Palaemon carinicauda
GTTAAGCATATTGGTGAAGAGATTTCAATGGAAAAAATATCCTTTCTTATGTCGAATTCCATTAAAAAACAACATAATCATTATTCTATTGCTCACTGTAAATGAGAAACGCGACATAATTTATTACCTCCGCCAACGAAGTTGGAAGGAGGAAATGTTTTAACCCCTGTGTGTGTGCGTATGTTTGTTTGTGAACAGCTTCTTGGCCACAATTTTAATCGTACTGAAACTTGCTTGGATTAACTATTATGTAAAAAGCTGGAATGATTAAATTCTGGAAGGCCAAGGTTAAAGGTCAAGGTCACAGTCAAACAAAATGTCCCAATTCACGTAATCAAACATAAGTTTGGATATCGTTGTCATTGAGACTTCAAAACTTGGGTCATATTTGAGTGTATGGAAATCCACGCCAATTAATAAATGTTAAGGTCGAAGGTTAAGGTCAAGTCAAAGGTCAAGGTCAAGGTCTAGCAAAAGGTCAAATTCCGATCATCAACCATACGACCACAATTGTAATCATAAAGTAATAAAACTTTCAGAAATATTAAACTGTTATGTAAAGAGCTGGGAATGATTAATTGATTCTGGGAAAGGTTTCGAGATATAAGTTTGTCATATCCCCTTTCCTCTTAAGGCACCCTCCCTCCTCCAACTACTTCCCCTCAAACCTCCCCCCCTACCCCCAATCACCTCATAGATCACCTAAATGAAGACATTTACATTAAACTCGAAACGTAACGCTGTCCTCAAGCTATTCTTCATGATAGGAAGACTTAATAGTTTCTCCTTTTTTTTCTCTCTCTCTCTCTCTTACCCCACATCATAATTGAACACCAACCCCCCTTCCATTTCCCCTCCAATATTGAATCCCTCTTCACCAATTCCTTCATAATATTTCTACGAAGCTCAAAAACTGAGAGTAGGTCTTTTTCATATTAGGGGAAGTTGCCTCTTCATTTTCTTCTTCTTCCTTATCATCTTCCACTTCTTACCCATTCTCTTCTTATATCACTTCTTAAAGTTTCTTGATTTTAAAGGTTTGAACCCCACTCAGGAATGGCAGAGGCAAGGGACAGTGACATTGCCCTAGCAAGCAGGACAATACCCTAGAGACTGACAATATATATATCATAACTCTCTACCAAAGCTACGACCAGAGAGGTCCAGGCAATGGCTACTGATGACTCAGTAGATAGACCTACAAGGTTCCCTTAAACCTTCAATCCTCAGCTCACGAGGATGGTAAGGTTGCAGACACTAAAGGAACTAACGACTCTGAGAGGAACTCCAACCCCTGTCTTGCGCTCACCAGGCAGCGACGATATCAAGGAGGCCAAGGAAATCCTGAAATTTTCTATTGATTTCAAGCATTGCGTTGAGAGGGGGGGGGGGGGGCTCTAACAAGGGCTAAGGGCTAAGGGAGGGAGGTTGGACCCTTTACATACTGAAATGAAGAAATAAAGAAAATTATAAAAAGCAAAAAGATGTAATAAGAACATTACAATACAGAGGTGATCTTTAATCTTACCTATACAATAAAGAACAAGAGTCTGGTTTTATATATATATATATATATATATATATATATATATATATATATATATATATATATATATATATATATATATATATATATATATATATATATATATATATATATATATATATATATATATATGTATATACAAATACATATATATACACACACAACACCAACAACAACAAATGCTGCCGTTTCTAGTCCACCTCTCTGACAAAAGCCTCAAACATGTACTTAGTCATGTCTGGGGTCTGGCCATTTTCATCACCACGCTGACCAATGCAGATTGGTAATGGTGAAAGACTTTAGTCTGATCACTTGCAGCAAAGCAACTTAGTATGGGTATCCCTTACTAGTACAGCTTTGCCGATCATGGCAGTACACAAAACCTTTAAGCACGTTAAGGTATCCCCTCTCAGAAAAGGGATATAAATATATATATGTATATATATATATATATATATATATATATATATATATATATATATATATATATATATATATATATATATACGTATATATATATATATATATATATATACGTATATATATATATATATATATATATATATATATATATATACGTATATATATATGTATATATATATATATATATATATATATACGTATATATATATATATATATATATATATATATATATATATATATATATATATATATATATATATATATATATATATATATATGATTATTTATTTCCGGTTACCCTCCTGTCCCCATCAAAGGGAGTAGTCATTCCCTGGTGAGAGGCGGTGCATGTACATATGTGTGCATATCTATCTAAATATTTAGCTGTCATATTTGACGGAGCACGTACACTAATTTAGGATAAAAACTCTGTATTAGCAACAATTCATATTTTCAAAGGATAACACAATTGCTTTGCATAATATTGAAAAGATGAATATTATATGAACAAATAAAATGTGTAGAGAAAAAGTTTGGCTCATTCACCCTACCCCCCCAATACCCCCCATGAAATTGAGGCTACGCCCTTGCAACCGTGCAGCTGTGCAAGGCCCAAGCAACTGTTTCCAATTATGGGAAAGACAATGCAAGCATTTGAAAGCAAGACTTCTAATTTCCCACCGTACTTGAATCTGAAAGAGCATTGCCTCCAACAAATGCTTTGAGACAATTATTTGTTCTTTAGAGGACACGAGGTTCTTTCATAGGGTCTTTATGAAGTTCCTGAATTGGATCCTGTGTTGATTTAAGGATTCCTTAAACCTTCAGTTATATTCCTGCTTCCACAAAGAGCTTTTTCAAGTGGAAACATCTTGCAGATGTTTTCAGACAAGTATGAAATTACTTTAACTGCTCTCTCTCTCTCTCTCTCTCTCTCTCTCTCTCTCTCTCTCTCTCTCTCTCTCTCTCTCTCTCTCTCTCTCTCTCTCTCTCTCCACCTTCTATCTCTTTCTTTTCCTCCCTTTGCATATTTCCCCACCTTTCTCTCTCTCTCTCTCCTCTCTCTCTCTCTCTCTCTCTCTCTCTCTCTCTCTCTCTCTCTCTCTCTCTCTCTCTCCACCTTCTATCTCTTTCTTTATCTCCCTTTGCATATTTCCCCACCCGCCCCCCCCTCTCTCTCTCTCTCTCTCTCTCTCTCTCTCTCTCTCTCTCTCTCTCTCTCTCTTTTTTTTTTACCATCTCTCCACCATCTATCATTTTCTTTTTCTCCCTTTGCCTATTTCCCCACTCTCTCTCTCTCTCTCTCTCTCTCTCTCTCTCTCTCTCTCTCTCTCTCTCTCTCTCTCTCCACTCGGCCAGAATTGTAGCATTCCCAGAGGTGAGAATTGGAGAAGTTGCTAAATTAAAGCACACGTCTCCAGGCACTTGCCGGTGTCCCTCTCTTGTTTTCGTCCTTGACAATGTCATGAAGCTGCTGCCAAGAGAAGTTATTATTCTGTACAATAGGAAATAAAAAGTATATAAACGCATACACACACACATATATTTATATATTTATATATATAAATATATATATATATATATATATATATATATATACATATATATATATATATATATATATGTATATATATATATATATATATATATATATATATATATATATATATATATATATATATATATATATATATATATATATATATATATATATATATATATATATAGATAATGTGGTCACAGCTGCTAACATCTTCTTTATTTGGTAGCTTTCGACATAACTTCTGTCATCGTTATTGAATCTTTTATATAGTTAAATGAATGATAAGTCATTCATATAGTTTCATGTTCTTTGATTGGTTTGACGTTAGAGCTAGTTGGGCAGTTCTTGGAAGTATATCTTCCTAACCTAGTACTTATGATGATTTCTATTAATTTTATGTAATAATAATTTGCAGATAGGTTGAAGATGACAGAAGTTACGTCGAAAGCTCCCAAATAAAGAAGATGATAGCAGCATTGACCATTTTATTTCTACTTAAATTCCGATTCCCGTGACGAACCCAACTATCAACTATATATATATATATATATATATATATATATATATATATATATATATATATATATATATATATATATATATATATATATATATATATATATATATATATATATATATATATATATATATATATATATATATATATATATATATATATATGATGGAGAGCATTTGGTAAACAAATGTTGTTGATGATGATGATGATGAGATATATATATATATATATATATATATATATATATATATATATATATATATATATATATATATATATATATATATATATTTGTGTGTGCGCGCGCGCGTTTTTTTGTGTGTGTTTGTGTATTACACTGTTTCCTCGATCTGGGCAATAAATTCTGTACCTGGATGCTAATCACCAAGTTCTATAAAGAAAATAAATGCAAATAGTTCTTTGATTATAAAAATTATTATTATTGAATCTATATATTCGTGAAGTGAATATCATTATTACAACAGTTACTATTGTTAATATCATTAATACTAAAACTGCTCTATTTATATACAAAAGGTCATCGAGACACAGAACCAACTGAGAATAAGAAAGAAAAAAAAATACTGTAATAAAACTATATTACATAATTTAATACATTAAGCAAAATAACATTTGTAATAACCTGATATCTATTTCATATGAAATCCGATTATTTCTTGACTTTTTTAAATGAAAATCATATTATTATTATTATTACTTGCTAAGCTACAACCCTAGTTGGAAAAGCAGGATGCTATAAGGCCAGGGGCTCCAACAGGGAAAATAGCCCAGTGAGGAAAGGCAACAAGGAAAATAAAATCTTTTAAGAACATTAACAAGATGAATATCTCCTATAAAAAAAGAAAAAAAAATATAGGCCTGGGATTCAGGTTAGGCCTACTCTAGGCAAAACGTTAACAAAACTGGACTTAAAAACAATTCGATTTACAAACAGCTTTTTGGAAAACCAATGAAGTTTGTAAGTTGAGAGTCTTCTGTATATTGAATACGTAACTGGTATTCATTTGCATAACACATTCCATAATTTGATATAAAAAAGTCAATTATAAACGCCTCTTATCAGTAACCATATCAATTATTGGTCCACAGTGGGGAATAATCATGTGAACAGGTAGGTCTGCCCTATTATTTACCCCTTCTATTTCATCCTTTTTTTTCCTTTTGTTGTGGCCTAATTGGTAACGTCTATGCCTGGTGTTTGCCAGACAGGGGCTCCAGTCCCGCTCAGACTTGTCAGTTCCTTTAGTGTTTGCAACCTTACCATCCTTGTAAGCTTAGATTATGGGATTTGGGGGAGCCTATAGGTCTACCTGCTGAGTCATCAGCAGCCATTACCTGGCCCTCCCTGGTCCTAGGTTGGGTGGAAAGTGGTCTTGGGCGCTGATCATATAACATATGGTCAGTCTCTAGGGCATTGTCCTGCTTGCTAGGGCAATGTCACAGTCCCTTGCCTCTGTCATTCATGAGTGGCCTTTAAATTTTGAAAATTTGATCCATACAGTCACTTGGAAAATATGTTTTCATTATTATGGGTATTTCAAAGTGAGGTTGGATCTGCCCCTAATGTTTTCTCCTTCCACTCAAATCCTGATTTTGCTCCCTATCCAAATCAATTAAAACTCATCATCATCATGATCTGCGTATTATTATTATTATTATTATTATTATTATTATTATTATTATTATTATTATTATTATTATTATTATAGCAAGATGCTATAAGCCCAGGGGCCCCAACGGGGAAAATAGCCCAGTGAGGAAAGGAAACAAGGAAAATTAAAATATTTTAAGAACAGTAACATTAAAATAAACATCTCCTATATAAACTATAAGAAGTTTAATAAAAATAAAAGAGAAATCATATAGAATAGTGTGCCCACGTGTACCCTAAAGCAAGAGAACTCTCACCCAAGACAGTGGAAGACCATAGTACAGAGGATATGGCACTACCCAAGGCTAGAGAACAATGATTTGATTTTGGAGTGTCCTCCTAAAAGAGCTGCTTACCATAGCTAAAGAGGAAAGTAGCCACTGAACAATTACAGTTCAGTAGCTAAGCCCTTGGGTGAAGAAAAATTGTTTGGTAATCTTAGTGTTGTCATGTGTATGAGGATACAGGAGAATCTGTGAATAATAGACCAGACTATTCGTTGTAAGTGTAGGCAAAGGGAAAGTGAACCGTAACCAGATAGAAGGATCCAATGAAGTATTGTCTGGCTAGTCAAAGGACCCCAGAACTCTCATGCGGTAGTATCTCAACGGGTGGCGGGTGCCCTCACTAACCTACTACCTACCAAAGGGCCTCGGTTAGATTTCGCCAGTCGTCTTTATCTTGAGCTTTTAAATCAATACTTTTCAATCCATCATCTCCTACTTCACGCTTCATAGTCCTCACCCAAATTAATACACCTAAAAGACTAATTTTTTAACGGAAATCGGAAAGGGCTGAAGGGTATGCCCCAATCCTTTTTACTACATTTCCCCAAATCTCCGAAAATACCTTCAGCAATCGCCCTAACACTACCACTCTCTCCTTACCCCGCTACTACTAGCGCTTCTTGATAACAAACGCTAATTAAACATTTTGCAAAAACATTTTGAATTAAAATTAACTTCTTCCTTCGAGAATTTCAAATGAAATCAGCAATTCGTCTTCTCTTTCTGCAAAAGATCAAAGAGAAGAAATGAAAGTGGAAGAAGAAATAAATGACCAGAAAGAAAGTAAAGCAGATTTTGTTGTTGAAAAGAGAAGAAAACTTGTAATTACTTCTACTTAATATTAATACTCTCCTTTTCATTTCTGTTTTTTTTTTTATTCTTTTCCTTTATTGGCGCAAAATAAAACCATGGCACGACATGTTAACATTCATACTGAATAGACCATCTCTCTCTCTCTCTCTCTCTCTCTCTCTCTCTCTCTCTCTCTCTCTCTCTCTCTCTCTCTCACCAAAAGGACTGCCAATTAAGAATTCCTCACTTGGAACTGAACCTCATTCAATGGCCATCGGGAATTGCTTCGTAAACGAACGTTTTCTTGTTTTAACCAACAGAAAGAAAGAAGGAGAAGGAGGAGGAGAAGAAGAGGAGAAGAACAAGAAAAAAAAAGAAGCAAATAAAGGTTTATGTCTCTTCTTCGAAATACTTTGGTTCCTTAATTTGGTCCGCTTGAGATTCTATTGGCCAATTTACCTAGGGATCTTCTCCGATTACTTAATCGGAAAAATAATTTCATTCTCTTGTTTCAGAGATTTAGTTTTACGCGAAAGCCGATATTTGGTTTATACAGTATATGTGTGTGTGTATATATATATATATATATATATATATATATATATATATATATATATATATATATATATATATATATATGCAAAAACCGTTATAAAGCATATTTCCTAATAGATTTGAATACTAACGGATACTTCAGTTAATAAGCATAATGGCAGAAA
>NC_090753.1:52159210-52165409 GCF_036898095.1 Palaemon carinicauda
GGAATCTCGTTGAGCATTGCTGCGGTGTATAGCGAGAAACACGTCGAGGCCAGAACACAGCCCTGCTTCAGGCCGCCGTTGATGGGGAATGGGTCTGAAAGAGAGTTCTGGTGGCAGACTCTCCCAACCATTCCGTCATGGAGGGCACGCACCAGCTTGACAAAATCGGGTGGGCAGCCATATCTTTTGAGGACAGCCCACATGGCAGGTCAAGGTACTTTGTTGAAGGCCTTTTTCAAATCCCAGAAGATGAACATTATGGGCTGTTGTTGTTCGAGGCTCTTCTCTTGTAGTTGTCGCGCACAGAAGATCATGTCTATGGTCCCGCGGGAAGGTCGAAAGCCGCACTGGGACTCTGGCAGGAAGTCTTCTGCGAGAATAAGGAGGCGGTCAAGGAGAATCCGAGCGAAAATCTTACTCGCGATACTTAGTAGTGATATTCCCCGGTAGTTGTTATAGTTCTCCCTGTCTCCCTTCTTGAAGATGGTAGTGATGTTTGCATCGCAGAAGTTACTGGGGGGGGGGGTCTTGGTCTCTCATATTTTCAGTATAAGGAGCATCAAACGGTTCCTCAAGCCGGGGCCACCGTGAGTGAGGAGCTCCAACGGGATGTTGTCTGGCCCTGGGGCTTTTCCGGGCTTCATGCGCTGCAGGGCCTTGTTGAAGTCATGGATGGAGGGTGGTAGTGCCATCCAGTGACGGACGGGATGCTGCGGGGTCATTCGCAGGAGATCGTCTGGGGTGTCTGCTTGGTCATTGAGGAGGTTCTCAAAGTGAGACCTCCACCTGGCCAGGATGCCCTCGCTGTCGGTAATGGTCGTGGCCCCATCCGCATCCTTCAGGCTGCCCACTGATGACCGTGTGGGACCGAATATTTCCTTTGTTGCTGCATAGAATCTGCGCAAGTCACGTTGGTCAGCGAAACTGTATTTCTGCTGCTTTTCTTTGCCACCAGATGTTCTGGGCTTCACGGATACCTCTCTGGCAACCAGCTTCAGCCACCTTGTGAGCACATTTGTTAGCTGCTGTTGGTTGGTTTTCCAAAGTCAGGCGTGCTTGTCGTTTGGTTTCAGTGAGAAGAGAGATGGTAGCATCATTCTCATCAAACCAATCCTGCCGTTTCTTGGTGGTGTAGCCTAGTGTTTCCTCCGCGGCACGGGCCATGGCGTTTCTGAGGGTGGTCCAGTGGTGCTCAACAGTGGCCTGACCCACAGGGTCTGCGAGATATTGTTCGGAAGCACTCCTTGTAGTTTTGTGCTACCTGTGGGTTGCGGAGCTTACTACAATCAAAGCGTTGGTGTGGTACGCTGTCAGGTGCCCTTCTGGGTGGTCGTAGGGTCGTCACGGAGAGTCAGGAGATGAGGAGTCTGTGGTCCGTCCAGCAGTCGTCCGCTCCGGGCATGGATCGGGTGATGCGCACATCTCCTCGATCTCTGGCTCTGGTCAGGACGTAGTCCAGGGTGTGCCAGTGTTTAGACCGTGGGTGTCTCCATGTGGTCTTTTGTCGCTTTGGTAACTGGAAGATGGTGTTGGTTACCACAAGTTGGTGTTCTGCACACAGACCCAGTAGGAGTTGGCCAATGGCGTTGCAATTTCCAATGGCATGGCGGCCGATAATTCCCTCCCACAGGCGATGGTCTTTGCCTACTCGGGCATTAAAGTCGCCAAGCACAACGAGCTTGTCATTGGCGGGCACTGCCTGGATGGTACGGTCGAGCTGGGTGTAGAAGGCAGCTTTGTTATCATCAGTTGAGGTCATAGTTGGGGCATAGACAGAGATCAGGGTGAGATGTCTGTCCCGCGTGATGGGGATGCGGACAGTCATCAGGCGATCACTGATGGCCTTGGGAGCTAGGTTGTGCTGCTGCACTAGCTGGGAACGGATGGCGAAGCCGACACCATGGATGCGAGGCTCCTCTAGGGCCTTGCCTTTCCAGAAGATGGTGTAGCCTGTTCCAGCTTCCCTGATGTTGCCCTCTTCGGGTAGTCTGGTCTCGCTAAGAGCCGCCACATCAACATTGAAGCGGGCTAGCTCATTGCAGACGAGGGCTGTACGTCGTTCCGGGCGGTTGGTGTTCGTCACGTCTCGGAGGGTGCGGATGTTCCACGCACCTAAGGTTAATATTTTTTTCTTGTTATTTCGACCGCATTAGTGGGATGTCCGCCAGCCGCGGTGAGCTGACCAGACGGGTTTGCCGTGTCCAATGTTTACCCCACCTTTTCTCGGAGCCTCCCCATGTGGGGTGGGCTGCGGTGTCCTCAATAGGCCAGCCCAGTCACGGGTCCAGCTGCCGAACTCTGGTGTCACGGCACCGTCACCAGAGAGCGACTGAATCTTAGACTCGCTGCCTGAGTGCAGTCGTGGGCTAAGGGCTTCCAGCTATCCAGGCCTGCCCCCTTCACCCACGGTGCTGTCGCCTCAGGACTTGCTGGTGGTGATGATGATGGTGAGAAAGAGATGAAGGAGGGTGGAGGAAACGACAGAATGCCAGTAGCTGGGTATATTGTTTTGGGTGGTCGTGGCTTTGCAACGGCCACGCACACACACTTGGCCCACATCATTTTCACTGCGGCTCAAGACATATGAGACAGGCGGCTTCTGCAATGTTGGTTGCATCGGGCTGCCGGGTTCTTGTTATGTCAAGGCCTGCCTTGTTGCCTGCCCGACAGGCATTGCCCTCTTCCGCCGGGGCTGGGAAGCTCCGCCGTTGGGGTCTTTTTTGGTTTGATTTTGGAGTTTTCCTTCTCCTAGCCTTTGCTTATCTTAAAATAAAGGAGAAGGCCTATAGGGGTCCAGTCTTGGTCTGGTCTCTCAGAACTGGCCTTAGCGGTATGGTTGAGCCTGCCAGGTTGGATAAACTACCCCACCGCCATTGCCCTGCCCATCATTGGGACACTCAAGCCCCTCTACTGCAGCAAAGTGCTGGACCATCAGGCAGGATGCAATCAACTGAGTTATATTGTTATAGAACACACTCCTTTATATACAAAACCTCAAGGCAACAGGACATAAGTTAACAAGACAGACAATGTTACAGAGGAAACAGCAGACATCAATTTTCATGTTCGTTTATTGCGAGGGAAGAGTGAAGATACAAGCATAATATATGCAAAAGGAATTATGTACAATTGTGTGACACACGGTTGGTACATGGCTCCCCCCCCTAAAAATGATATACTGTATATGTTAAATAGGGCGCCCTGATCTGGAGAGGCGAACTGTAGGCGGGTGATCTGGTAGAAGATAAGCAGGTTTTAGACGATCAATGGAGACCCAGTCTTCTTTGCCCCGAATGTTTAGTAGGAATGCTTTCGGACTGCGTCGGATCACAAGGAAAGGGCCCATGTAAGGGGGCGTTAGTGGTGGCTTGCTAGTGTCGTTGCGCACGAAGACGTGCGTTGCAGAGTGCAAGTCCGTTGGTATGTGATGCTTCGCTGGGGGCTTGTAAGTCTGGCGGCATGGAGTAGATTTTCCCACGACGTGACGTATGAGCTGGAGATTGTCGGAGGAGGTTGTAGAAGGAAAAAATTCGGCAGGGACGACCAACGGGTCGCCATACACCATTTCAGCTGCCGAGACGTCGAGGGCGTCTTTAGGAGTGGTCCTTAGTCCCAGGAGGACCCAGGGAAGCTGAGTAAACCAGTTGCAATCCTTTCAGCGGGACATCAAAGCTGCTTTGAGGGTGCGATGAAAACGTTCAACCATTCCATTGGCAGCGGGGTTGTAGGCAGTTGTCTGATGTAGGGTGATGCCCAGGAGATTCGCTAATGACGTCCACAATTGAGAGGTGAAAGTGGTTCCCCTGTCAGAAGTAATATGCTCAGGGATACCCAATCTTGAAATCCATCCAGAGAGTAAGGCAGATGTACATGAGGCGGACATTGCAGTTTCCATGTGAATGGCTTCAGGCCAACGAGTGGAGCGGTCGATGACGGTAAACAGGTAACGATGTCTTTGTGATGTGGGTAGGGGGCCTAAAACGTCGACGTGAATGTGTGCAAAACGACGCTGAGGTTGAGGAAAGGTGCCCACTCCTGAATCCGTGTATCGATGTACTTTGGAAATTTATCAAGAAGTACAGGCGCGGACCCAATCCTTAGCATCCTTAGAATTGCCGTGCCAAATGAACTTTGCCTTCAGCAGCTGTGCAGTAGAACGCCACGAGGGATGTGAAAGGCCGTGAATGAAATCAAACACCTGTCGGCGCATGGCAGCAGGAATCCAAGGTCGCAGTCTACCAGTACTGACGTCACAGAGGAGGGTGGTGTTGGAGTCTTCGAGGGGAAAATCTTCCCAACAGAGGGACGTGCAGGATGTCCTATAAGCTTGATACTCTGGATCCTGTCGTTGGGCTTCAGCCAGGGCGTTGTAATCCAATCCCAGTTGAACGGCAGCCAACGTGTTTCTTGACAGGGCATCGGCAACGGGATTCATTTTCCCAGGGACGTATTGGAGGGTGCAATTGTATTCAGCCACAGCGGAGAGATCTCGGCGTTGACGGGCGGACCAGGCGTCAGACTGTCGAGTGAAGGCGTGCGCCAGAGGCATGTGGTCTGTGCGAATGACGAAGGGCGTACCTTCTAAGAAATGGCGAAAGTGACGGACAGCCAAGTGCACCGCCAAGCAATTCTCGATCGAAGGTAGAATAACCCGATTCTGCCTTGGACAGTTTTCTGCTGAAGAAGGCCAATGGGCGGGGCGAGCCTTTGACCACCTGCTCGAGTACTGCACCAATAGCGATGTCGCTGGCATTGGTGGAGAGAAGGAGAGGGGCATGTGGGATAGGAAAAAGTGAGAGCCGCAGCAGTTGATAGGGGCCTTCTTTGCATTGCAGAAGGCTGCTTCTTGAAGGGGACCCCACTTCAGGTCCTTTGACTTGCCCTTGAGGGAGGCGTAGAGGGGAGCAAGAGTGGCGGCAATGGCTGGCAGAAAACGGTGATAATAGTTGATCATGCCCAAGAATTCCTGCAGAGCTTTGACGGTCGAGGGCGCGGGGAAAATTCTGAACGGCTGCTACCTTCTCAGGGAGGGGATGGACTCCTTCAGGAGTGATACGGTGCCCTTAGAACGACACTTCGTTGGCGCCAAAGGTACACTTGTCGTACCGGACTACAAGGGCCGTTTTGTTGCAGGTGGTCGAGCACGATGCGCAGGTGACGGAGGCGTTCCTCTTTTGAGGAGGAGAACACAAGTATGTCGTCCACATAACATACACAGAATGGGAGGTCCCCTAAGATGCCATCCATGAGACGTTGAAACGTTTGCCCCAGCATTACGAAGGCCAAAACAGGAGTAATTGAAGGTGTATGTGCCAAACGGAGTGGTTGATGGCGGTCTTGGGGATGTCTTCTGGGTTCATAGGCACCTGATAATACCCCTTCAGGAGGTAGAGCGTAGAAGAAAACCTTCGCTCTGTGCAGGTAGGAGGTCACATCGGCAATGTTTGGGAGGGGGTAGTGATCCGGTTCTGTTTGCATGTTCAGGCATGCCCCTGCACGGACGGAGGGAGCCGTCTTTCTTCAGAACGATGTGTAAGGGTGACGACCATGGGCTGGAGGCCTTTTGGCAAAGGCCCATTTTCTCCATTTCTGGCGAACGTCTGTTTGGCGGATGCCAATCGTTCATGCTAGACGTCTGAATTTGGCGAAGACTGGGGGTCCCGTCGTCTTGATATGGTGATAAATACCGTGCTTGGCAGGAACCATGGGCGTTTGTCGAAGTTCTGGACGGAAAACTTCCGGGTACGACGTGAGGAGGTGGGCGTAGGCATCCGTGAGTGCGCTGATGTGGAGAGCGAGGTTAGAGAGGGCGGGTTGAAGAGGTGTCGACAAGTACGAGTCTGCGTTGACCAACCGTCGGTGGGCGACATCGACCAGAAGGTGGAAATGAGAGAGGAAATCCGCACCGAGGACTGGCATTGTGACGTCAGCAATGAAACTTCCAATTGAATTTACCGTTTCCGAACGATAATGTGAGGTTCTCGTAACCGTAGGTGGGTATCGCAGATCCGTTGGCAGCTACCAAGCGGACGTCGGCAGATGTAGACAGACTACATCGTGCCTTGAAAAGTTTCCTTGGCAAAAGAGAACGACAAGCACCCGTGTCTACCAAAAATCGCACGCCCGTTCCTGCATCCTGTAAAAAGAAAAGATTAGAAACATGGGAGGCCACCGCCACAAGCGATGGCCTACTTACACA
>NC_090753.1:52165909-52168409 GCF_036898095.1 Palaemon carinicauda
ATATAAAAGTATAGATATGTATACACTCACCTATATATATGTATATACATATATATATGTATATATATACATATATATATATTTATATATATATATATATATATAAATATATATATATATATATATATATATATATATATATATATATATATATATATATATATATATATATATATATATATATCGATATACTAGTTTGCGTAACCCGTCAAATATAAATATTTAGGAAGTTATGCACACACATTTATTCAACCCTTCCCTCCCAACCCCCTTCCCCAACTGCATCCCGGCAATTTGGGAAATTTGTGGGAGATTGTGGTTTCCGAGTGTACATCTCGAGGTATCCCTTTCTCTTCAGGGCATGACTACTCCCTCTCAACCCCACCGAAGTGACGGGGTGAGAATGAATGGTCATACGTTTGGCAATGACATATGGGCGTTACAGGCAATATATATAAATATATATGTATATATATATATATATATATATATATATATATATATATATATATATATATATATATATATATATATATATATATATATATTATACTTGCTGAGCTACAACCCTAGTTGGAAAAGCAGGATTCTATAAGCTCAAAGGCTCCAACAAGGAATATAGCCCAGTGAGGAGAGGAAATAAGGAAATAAACTACAAGAGAAGTTTAAGAACAATAATAACAATAATAATCTCTAATATATATGGAAACTATAAACAATTCAAAATAACGAGATGATGAGAAACAAGATAGAAAAGTGTGCTCGAGTATACACCGAAGCAAGAGATCTCCACCCCTAAAGAGTGAAAGTCCATGGTACAGAGGCTAAAGCACTACCCAAGACTAGAGAACAATGGTTTGATTTTGGAGTGTCCTTCTCCTAGAAGAGCTACTTACCATAGCTAAAGAGTCTCTGCTACCCTTACCAAGAGGAAACTAGCCACTGAACAATTAAAGTCCAGTAGTTAACCTCTTGAAAAAAGAAGAATTGTTTTGGAATTTCAGTGTATGAGGAAAGAGGAGAGTGTATAAAGAATAGGCCAGACTATTCTGTGTATATGTCAGCAGAGAGAGGGATCCAATTCAGTACTGTATGGCCAGTCAAAGGATCCAATAACCCTCCAGTATCTCAACAGGAGGCTGGTGCCTTGGCCAACCTACTACACACATATACAAACACACACACACACACACACACACACACACACACACACACACACATATATATATATATATATATATATATATATATATATATATATATATATATATACTGTATATATATATGCATATACATACATATAAATGTATATACGTATATATACAGTAAATATATATATATATATATATATATATATATATATATATATATATATATATATATATATAGTACTTAAATATGTAGCTAGACACTTGCTCTTAATTATATAGGGGGGAAGTGTATGCGTGTGTATTTATCTGTATGTTTGGGTAAACGTGTATGCAGAAATAATGACTCATGACAAGTGATAGAAATATAAAATATTCAATTTAGAGGGGGCTTTAAAAGATAAAATACTTGATTGGAGTTAATATCTCCATCACGTTATCGATACCACAGACTCACTATTGTGGCACCGATCATGTAAGCAACATGATAAAAATTCTTATTGAGACATATATTATACCTATAACTTTTTAACTGTCAGGATGTCTACAGACAAAGATACAGGCATATATATATATATATATATATATATATATATATATATATATATATATATATATATATATATATATATATTCATATATATATGTATATATGCATATATATATAATGTATCTAATATCAATATATATCAATTAAACGTGATAAATTTTTATATTTTTATATAATACCATTTATATATATACACACATATATACAGGGTATATATATATATATATATATATATATATATATATATATATATATATATATATATGTGTGTGTGTGTGTGTGTGTGTGTGTGTGTGTGTGTGTATCAAACATTCTCTGTGAATATTTTTTACCAGCAATTGGCAACACCATTGTGATAGTATAACCGAGAATAAGATGAGAGAAATTGCGATTGTTATATCCCCTCGGAGGTATAATGGGATGGCCCGAAAAAATGAAACTACTCTTTAACGTCTCCGCATTGGTCACACCCGGATGACCTATGAGTTTATGCTGGCTGGTCAACACCCACCATATTGCGGCGACTGTTTGTTACCCTTGACAGTGAGGCATTTGTTGACTGAATACCCCACTTATAGCGCAGAAAGAAATAAATATCTGTTTTAAGGCTCCGGGTGAGGATGGCCGGTTCATCCTTGCCAAAATTCTTGGATATGATGTGTCGTACAATGCTAGTGGCATTTTTAAATTTGTATCAGAAGCAGGTCTTAATGCTATTTAACTTTTATAGCATATTTAATTTTCTGTTTTAATTGAATATTCTTTTAATCTTTATGTATAATAAACTATATCGGCATCAATG
>NC_090753.1:52173409-52180909 GCF_036898095.1 Palaemon carinicauda
TTGACTGTTGGGTATTTCATTCATACCAACAATTACTTTAGCTCTGTTTATCTTAGCAAAGCTGAAAACTATTGAAGACCCATTATCATAACGAAATTTTCTTTAAATTATATTTATTGGAATGAAACTTTAAATAAAAATGAAATGTAAAACAATCAAAAGTTTCACAATGAGCTGAAAAATTGCTCCTCGAATATTGGATGTGAAATTCACAATGATTGAAACAGATAAGCTTAAACTGTAGACTCTCTTTTATGGAGATTGTTACAATAAGGCTTTTTTAATTGCATTGAAAATAATCTCCTATTTATGCATTAATGGAGGGATATAAACGTGATATATTTCTAATTTCATTGGTAACTTGAAAAGGAATAATCATAATGCAAAAAAAAAAAAAAAAAAGTATTGTGCGCTTCTCAGCATATAATAATAATAATAACAATGATAATAATAACAATAATAACAATAATAATAATAATAATAATAATAATAATAATAATACTAATAATAATAATAATATTAATAACATAAAAGTAAGTTGAATCAGTATTTATTTCAACAAAATCGATATGTCCTTTCCAGAGTACTTAGGCTACTAAACATTCCCATTCACAAACAAGCACAAATTAAAAAAACATCAGCCTCACAACTTCACCACAGCAATTAACAGACAAAACATCACCACCTCCCAACTTCTCCAACTTCATCGACAGAAGTCAGATACGTAAACAGAACCGGGGCAAGTCAAAGTGGTGCAGTATCTACAATTCACGTGCAGTATTTTATATTCCCGTGCTGTATCTCTAGTTCCCGTGCAGTCTCTGCAATTCACGTGCAGTATTTGCAATTTTCGTGCTGTATCTCTAATTCCCGTGCAGTATCTGCAATTCCCACGCAACACTTGCAATTGCCGTGCAATATCTGCAATATCTGCAGTTCCCGGGCAGTATCTGAAATTCCAAAGCAGTACCTGCAATTCCCGCGTAATACCTGAAATTTCCGTACAGTACCTGCCATTCCCGTTCAATAACCTCAATTCCCGTGCAGTATCTGCAATTCCCGTGCAATAACTACAATTCCAGTGTAGTATCTGCAATTCCCTTGCAGTATCTGTAATTCCCGTGCAGTACCTGCAATTCCCGCAAAATATCTGCAAATCACCTGCAGTTCCCGTGTAGTAAGTGCAATTCCGAGTAGTATCTGCAATTCCCGCGCAGTAACTGCAATTCCCATGCAGTACCTGCAATTCCCGTCAGTACCTGCTAATCATCTGCAATTCTCGTGCAGTATCTGCAATTCCCCTGTAGTACCTGCAATTCCTGCGCATTATCTGTAATTCCAGCGAAGTACCTGCAATTTCCGCACAGTAACTACTATTCCCATGCATTACTAGCAATTCCCGTGCAGTACCTGCAAATCAC
Organism: Palaemon carinicauda; assembly: GCF_036898095.1. Taxonomy (NCBI): domain Eukaryota; kingdom Metazoa; phylum Arthropoda; class Malacostraca; order Decapoda; family Palaemonidae; genus Palaemon; species Palaemon carinicauda. The sequence continues at coordinate 52,174,831 of NC_090753.1, forward strand.
CTGCAGTACCTGTAATTCCCAAAGTGAAGTCACTTATGGAAATTGGGATACGATAATTTCATATGAACAGGAGGGAAATCCAGACCTTGCTTGGCTCGCCTCGCAATTCCTCCCCCAATAAATGGTCCTTATTCTCTGGACGAGGATCAAAGGCGTAAGCCTCCGAGTCAGAGATTATATTCCTGTGGTTTAATTGAGGCTCGTCTGGAACCCTCACCTGGAACACCCCTTGATCTCCTTCCTTCGTTTTCTTTATTCATTTATCTATTTACTTATTTTCCCCATTTCCCTCGGATTGCAAATGCATATTTTGAGATATACAGACCAATTTATATACGAGATATTCAAATGAGGGTATTAATATGTATAAAGAGTTATTAATACATATGATAATTATCTTGCAAATTTATATTCAAATAATTTATACCAAAGTTGGATATTTTGTTGCATATGTATGACCTTGCTATTCATACAAATGATAAAATTGTTGCATAAGTATAATTGAGCTTTTTATTCAAAAGATAAATATACCGTTGCATATGTATATAAGTTATTAATAAAAAGGATGAGAATTATGTTCTAAATGTGTGATAACATTATCCATACAAATAGAAAAAACATTTTAATTCAACCATCTACACAAATGTTTACTTTGCTATAAATGTATATTTGAATTACTCCTTTTCTATAATATCTCAATAATGATAATAACAGTGAAAGTTGACTTACAAATTGCCTCGGTGGTGATTAAATCATTCCCTGCCTCACCTCACGCAAGCTCAGAGTGGTTTGGAGTCACGAGAAGCAAGAGAGCTGAATTAGAAGTAATGGCGGATGCACAGAATTTAGCATGCAACGTTAATAACCTTCAAACAATGCAGTTTATTTTGGGGAGATTACCACGAGTTGTAGGTTCTCTTGCAGTGGGGTTTCTCATTGGGTTTAAAAGATTTTCTTTGTTTTTATGGCATACTTGATTAAATTTAAAATAAATTCTAGACCCATTTACACAGTATTTTTTTTTTTTTTTTTTTACTGAGTTTAAAGGACGTGTTCTAGCTAGATTTAACTTGAGATTTTCATCTGCTTTAACAAGTCTCTGTGCTTTTTCATGGTATACTTAATTTAAAAGGAATTCTAGACCCATTTAGGGTAGTTTTATCGAGTTTAGGTGGTGTTCTAGGCCTTTTACTTGAATATTTTATCTGGTTTAACAGACATTTTTACCCCTTTTTCTATATCGCAGTGTCTTCAGGTTTAATGGGTAAAAAATTCAGGGTTTTAACAGGTAGTTTTAACCAGATTTAGAAGGACTTTTATCCTTTCTATGGAGTAGTGCTTCAAGGTTTTACAGGTATTCTAAACCTTCTAACTGGAAGTTTTAATTGTGCTTAGCAGCCAATGTAGACATTTTACGACCAAATTTTCAAAGGTTTGAAGGCCGCTTATGAATGGCAGAGGCATGGGACAGTGACATTGCCCTATCAAGCAGGACAATGTCCTAGAGACTGACTGTATATAGATATGAACAGCACCCAAGCTCCCTCTCCACGTAAGTTAAGACCAAGGAAGGCCAGGCAATGGCTGCTGATGACTCAGCATATATACCTTTATGCTCCCCCCACACCCTTTGCCTAGCTCACAATAATGGCGAGGTTGCAGCGACCAAAGGAACTAACTAGCTTGAGCCCCAGTCTAGTGTACACCAGTCAGAGAGGTTAACACATCGGCCACCATTATAAAAATTCTAGTTGGGCAATATTTCATTAGTTTCACCTCAAATTCTGGGCCTTCTCAAAACGGAATTCTTATTTTTTTTCTTTTTGTAAATGGCCAGCATCTTAAGTCTCCTATTTATAGACCCTTTTAGTAGGCCTTTTAAACATCCTCTTTGGACCCCTGAAGTAATTTTATTCCACAACCTAAATAAATTCATTTTGACCTAGACTTAGTATGAGTTCGAAATGTAAACAGTACAATCTATGAAATATTTCATGGCATTTTTTATTCAGATGATTAAACGAATAAACATGTAACGCATAAATGCCTTAAATGATTCTGTTTAATTAAATAAAAGCGAATTAACACGAAAATTCTTTACCTGTTCTTTAAAGACTTGAAGGAAACATGAATTCACAACTGGAACCTCGTTGGGACCCAGAAATGAAATTCTAAGGTAAGAAAAGGAGAGAGAGAGAGAGAGAGAGAGAGAGAGAGAGAGAGAGAGAGAGAGAGAGAGAGAGAGAGAGAGATCCCAAGTGAGGTTTTGGCCTGGGGGGAAATTCCATATTCAAGAGCACCGTGTTTTTCTTCCACTAAAAAGAGACTTCCGGCAAAAAAATATATTTGAAAACGTCGTGCTTCTGGACATGTGAAAATGTCCCTTTTTTTATATCTTTACGCTTTTTCTTGTCTTATTCCTCTGATTATTCGAAAATGAAACTAAAGTCAAATTCTTTGGATAACTTATTACTTAAATATAACTAAATACAAACACAAATAAAGGATTTAATGAAACCTTATGTTGTTGTTGATGTTGTTATTATTGTAGTTGTTGTTGTTGTTATCACTAGCCATTGGAAAAGCAGGATAATAAAAGCCTAAGGGCCCCAGCAGGGAAAAAGAGTCAATTTTTAGGGTTGTTGTGGGCTGATTGGAACGCCTTTGCCTGGTGTTTGCCTGTCCTGGGTTCGAGTTCTGCTAAGACTCGTTAGTGCCATTGGTGTCTGCAACCTTGCCATTCTTGTGAGGGCGCCTATAGGTTCTATTTGCTGAATCATCAGCAGCCATTGCTTAGCCCTCCCCTGGCCCTGCCTTGTCCTAGCTTGGGTGGAGAGGGGGGCTTGGGTGTTGATCATATTATATATGGTCAGTCTCTATGGCATTGTCCTACTTCATAGGGCAAAGTTACTGTCCCTTGCCTATGGCATTCACGGGCGTACTTTAACCCCTTATGGATAAGAAATAAGGAAATATAAATAATGAATAAAGGATTTAAAAAAAATACCATACACTTCGATAAAAAAAAAAATATTCATCTCTATTTTACATGTGCAATACCGTACACTTTTACCAATCAAACTAAATACTCATATCTATTCATCAAACGCAGCAATATACATTTCTACCAAACCAATAAAATATTCACCTCTATTTACTAAACGACCCCCTATTCCCTCTATCTATTGCACAGTCCAAGGCCATCGTCAACCTCTGCAACAGCCAATTGACCTTTCCCACTGATGTGCAATTTGGACTCGGGTATATCAAGTTCCTCTTTGGTTGACTGAAGCAATCGGACTCGAATATTGCCAAGGCTTCGCCACCTCCATTGCCTCTGGAGGTATATTTCAGGTCCCTTGTCTGTCTGTTTTACTGTCTATGTGTCTGGCTGGTTTTATATATTTGCGTGAAAAACATAAAATTTACTTTTTTTTTCGAAATGCTTTGCAATCGATTCACTCGTTTAGGATTGTCATGAAGTTCTAGAGTGAATAGTTTTAATATTAATTTTTACTGCGAACAACCTCACTATATTGTTATAATGATATATACCAAATTAAAAAAGAATTATGAATGCTATGGACAATTTTATCCCTAATCATATTTAATGTTCTATGTTCTATGTGTATTTTTTTTCCAAATATTGTAAATTTTACAGCCACTTCTTTCCACATTCGATTAAAATATTCAACATTTGCTGGCCAATTTAAATTTCATTACAAATGTCATTTTAAGTGTTATAATTGTAAAAGGACCGAATTTAGTCACAGGTTTTCACACAGGTATTAATTCATTCACAAATCTATTATATTCACATTTCATGTTATATTCTTAATAAAAGCATTCTAGAATTATTATTTGATTCAAATCTAAGTTTTTGTATTTTGTTTTCTAGTCGCAATGATGATACAGGATTTCCAAATCGTTGGTTTTGTGTCCAATAAAGAGGCAATATGATTCTATTGTAATATTAATTTTAATTGTTTAATACTGCAACGCAAAGACCCATCCATTATTTGTTTAGAATCTTTCCCCATCAATAGCCAGTTAAGCTTTCGTCTCTTTTATTCTTCCTCTTCATAAAAAGCTAAAAAAAAAAAAAAATCCATTCCCCCACAAAGAAAATTTGCTTCGGCTGAAAGACTTAATAAAGGAATATAGGAAGCGGTTTTCAATAAAGGATATAATCCCCTTTTTCAAATAAATAGGGTTCGACCTTTTTCTAAATCGGAAAAAATTGGTTTAATCCTTTCCTTTGAATCGGGTTTATTTATAGTGAGACTAAATAGTATTTCCTTGGTCGTCTTTATTCCGATATAAATTGGAAAATTAATTTGTGAGTTCATCATTTTCTTTACTACATCGACAGAAAGTAATAAATATCTTTTCTAAGAGGCTAATACAGTAACCAGTGGGATCTCTCTCTCTATCTCTCTCTCTCTCTCTCTCTCTCTCAGGCACGCTTACACACACACACACACACACACACACCTCTACACGCAGAGGCAGAAGCAGATACAGACATTATATATATATATATATATATATATATATATATATATATATATATATATATATATATATATATATATACATGTATATATATATATATATATATATATATATATATATATATATATATATATATATATATATATATATATATATATACAGTGGAACCTCTACATACGAATTTAATCCGTTCCAGAACCAACTTCGGATGTAGAAATTGTTCGGATGTAGAAAAGAATTTTCCCATAAAAATACATTGAAATAGGATTAATCCGAGGTTGAGCCCAAAAACCTATGATAACTTCTTAATAAACTACTACACATAATTTTCCCATGAGAATAATGAACACTAAATTAGATAATAGACATGTAAATAAGAAGAATTGAGATGTAAATCAGAAGAATTAGCAAAAAAATGATAAATAAGAAACGGGTTTTTAGTGTCACTTTACCTTAGAAACTCCAGCGCAGGTGTTGTTAGTCTTCGCTACGCAGAGAGGAGAGAGGAGACGGACGGATGGTGAGGAGGTAGAGAGGTTAACTACGATAAATGTACACTACCGTAACTTATTTTAACTTACACTAAGTGAACTTTAACATAACTTAGCTTATTTTTTTTCTATTTATATTTTATATTTTCCATTTTACTTTTTTTTTCTTTTTGATGATTACGTAATTTTAATCACTATCACTCTACATTTAAAATTGACTGAATTTCTTTTGCTTCACTCTTTTCCGTTTTCTGTGTTTCACTTTCTTCCGCTTCACTCTTTGCCGTTTTCTTCGATTCACTTACATCCTCTTCATCGCGAGTTCGCTTCGCAGTTTTTTTAAAGAAAGAATCGATAGATAATTGCTTGGTACGGCTTTTCAGAATATTTCGAAACTGAGTTAGGCAAACATCATCGAATTGAGAAACTACACGACAAACCTGCAATTTCTTTGGATGGTATTTGTCGATGAAGTCGACCAGGTCTTGATATTTTCCTAACACCTCTTTTATTTGCGCTGAACCTAACACATGTTCTACCTCCTCGCTCTCTTCCTCGTCATCACTCATGTGCTTCGACATAGCATGGAGTTCCTTGAGCTCATCCGTCGTCAGTTCGTCGTGATATTCGGCGACGAGTTCCGTAACGTCATCTGCGTTGACCTCCAGACCCATGGACTTGCCAAGGGAGACGATTTCCTCTACAGCTTCCGCTGCACCGACCATGGGATCAGGTTCGGGGTCGAAACCCTCGAAATCTCGAGGAGCAGCAGCATCAGGCCAAAGCTTCTTCCAAGCGGAATTCAGGGTCCGTCGAGTTAATCCCACCCAAGCCTGATCTATGATCTTCAAGCAGTGCACGATGTTGAAGTGGCCCCTCCAAAATTCACGCAAAGTTAAGTTGGGGCTTTGCGTGACATTAAAGCACTGCTTAAATAAGTGCTTGGTGTACAGCTTCTTAAAATTAGAGATGACTTGCTAGTCCATGGGCTGGAGGATAGAGGTGGTATTCGGTGGAATATACAGCACCTTTATGAACTTGAATTCATCAAAGATATCATCTTCAAGTCCGGG
>NC_090753.1:52185909-52195909 GCF_036898095.1 Palaemon carinicauda
TCTTACTTCGATTCTTAAGCAGGGATACGAGAGAGCTCTGTAAGAAATACTGGTGATTGAAATAATAAACTCTTTACAAAAATAAAAATATATATTATAAAAATTTACAACATTGATACAGAAAATTAACACCAAGATGAATCATTCGAAATATTAAATCTGAACCAAACCTGAGATTAAGACAAGGAAACCTTGCACTCTGAAAATTATACAATCACTTGTTTCACTGGAAATAAAATTTTACAAAAATATCTAATCTTGATAAATAATGAGAATAGTTTATACTTTAACACTCTAATGATTAAACTCTTGATGAAATTTACATAAAAGTAACTGATGATCATACATATTTTTAGCTCACATAATTTTTCTTACCTGATGGCAATACAAATACACCTCACTGTTTTAACCTAAACTCACAGGGCCGGTTACAAAAATTATACTACATCTTTACTTACAGTAACGCAATATTCATGAAATATCTTTCAATGGAGTGTTAAATGTTTGAACACAATACACACGATATATGCTTGATAAAAACTTATTCACTTTGGAGAGGGCACACACTTCAGGCACTCGAGAGGGAGCTGAACTTTGACTCTTACAAAGGGATAGGCTGGATCTCTTCTGCTGCTATTGCATTTCTGGAGGTGTATATATATTGATTTAAAAACTTCTAGAACCTTCTAGGTCAGGGGTCTAAAAGCTTGGGAGCAGTGCCTAGCAGTGGAAAATTGCAAACTAATCTATCAAACAGGAGAACTAATCTCGCTTGCAAGACAACCCACTCCCAGCTAACTCTGCTTACTTACCTCGTTGGAACAATAAAATAAAAGATAAAAATAACTCTGGGTTTTTCGGGAACATCCCAAACACGTGGAAATATAACACTTGCGTAATCTCTCTCAAACATGACAGAATACCTCGTAAAAACTGAAAAATTACATAAGCCCTTGTTTATACCTCGTATGGTTCGCACAACATATTTAGACTGACTATATAAGACTTCGTAACAAAATACGTGAAATAAAAAGTCATTACTTGAAAATAATGTAAATTTATATATACTGACTAGAATGAAAACTACAATTACATGAACGACGAAAGTCTAACATAATTTACATACAATTACTAAAAACTACAAGAGAGGAACTCACTTTACGAGCTAGCTATATACCTCTTACATACACAAATGAAATACATGAACAAAATATACACTCTAAACTAGACCAGCTTTGTAAAATATATATATATATATATATATATATATATATATATATATATATATATATATATATATATATTATATATTTGTATATATATATATATATATATATATATATATATATATATATATATATATATATATGTATGTGTGCATATAAATATATACATAAAGAGAGAGGAAAGAGAGGTATAGAGGTATGTATATATATATACTGTATATATATATATATATATATATATATATATATATATATATATATATATATATATATGTATATATATATATATATATATATATATATATATATATATATATATATATATATATATATATATATATATATATATGTATATATATATATAAAAGTGCATGTATATGATATATATGAAAATATATGTTTATATACATATGTGTATACTTATAGAAATATTGATAGATAGATAGACATATACTGTAAAGGTAAGTGTTTCATCATCGCATATGTAACACCAGTTAAAGGACTTTCAACAAGCATTAACGTAAATATCATCATAAATTTAGAAAAAAAAAATTAAAAGACAAAAAGGATTGACAATAAAAAACTGGAATAAACGCTTACATAATAAGTCTCCCATATTGCCTCTAAATAAGGAAATTAAGGCTCCTGGCTAGTACAGTGGTAACGTGTTTGAATAGCATTCGCGTAGCGGCAGGTCGATCCCAGCCTGGGACAATGAGTTTAAGCTGTTTACTGGGGAGGTCACTGCTGTGCTTGGGCCCCACAGTTGGAAGTTGGGCTTGTTGGGCTGGCATTCTGGTGAAAATCTATTTTGATGAAATTGGAACTGACACTTATAACCTTTACCTTTACTACTAAATGGAATAATGCAAAGGTTTCTGATCCATTTGGAGGGGCTCAAACCTTCGCAGGATAAAGAATAGTACAAAAGTATTGTGGTAGCATCCGTGCCTGGTGATTGCCAGACGTGGGTTCGAGTCCCTCTCAAGCTCGTTAGTTCCTTTGGTTGCTACAACCTCATCATCCTTGTGGGCTAACGAAGGGAGGTTTAGGGGAGCCAATAGGTCTATCTGCTGAGTCATCAGCACCCATTATCTGGCCCTCCTTGGTCCTAGCTTGTTTGGAGAGGGGGCTTGAGCGGTGATCATATGTAATAGGGTCATTGTCATTCTCTTGTCTCTGCCATTCATGAGCGGCCTTTTAACCTTTAGAAGGTCATTTTCGAAGACCAGACATGAAATGGAGAAAGAGCATTGTTGCCATTACTGCGAAATGCGTCCAATATTAAGTCCCAAACCAGATACAAGATTCATTATTGAGAGGTGGCTATTCTCTTCTCCGATAACATTCCGGGAAGAAGAAGAGGCAGAAAAAGAAGAAGAACGAAGGCGTATCAGATCATTATTGGTAAAATAGTCGCCGAGTCACGATGTCAAAGTCTATTTATGCCAATAGATTGGCGCCATTACAGAGCAACGAGCGAGAGACAAGAAGCAGAATTATCAAACGTCTCATTACCAAAACGGAATCTTATCTTGCGTCAATAAAAGGACGTTAAGACAAAACTCTATTTATGGATAACACAAATTTGATGTTCTATTGTAAAACCATTTGGAATTCCTGCGCCATTCGGGGAATGAAACGGAACAGATTTTCAATATCGTGATTGTACCGTTTGGTGAATATCGTGGCGGGGTACTGTAAGCACTGGGGCATAAATATCTATCGGTGATTTCTTTTATGGACTTGCTTTTGGATTTTGGGCCATATGGCAAGGTGCTGGAGCAAAGACGGCCATTCAGCGATTGGATGCAATTAGAGAACTCTTTAATATAAAGTAAAAATTAAGAGGCCAAACTCCTTTTTCATATCAAATTTAGTGACGAAATAAGATTAATTACCTGAATTCTGAGATCTAAATAAAATGAATTTTTCAAAGGAAATTAGAATAATATATTTATTCTAATCCCTAATTCACTGAAAAGTAATTAGATAAAAAGATTATATTTGTAAATCATAAAATCATCGGTACAGTTAACCGTTTGGTGACCCCGGCCGTGGAAATATCGATGTGACTTAGGCTCCTAGATTTTGGTAGGGAGCAAATTTGACACACCCACAGAGGAATATTTTCTGCACTTCAGTACGCCAAATGATAATAGATGTGAACTTATGGTTTATTGCATTATTTCAATGAATGATTGAACCTTATCATAATATAAGCAAAATATCTTTGCAATAACTAAAAGTATTCAACCGCCTGGTGATCCATTGACGCAATTTTGAGTTATCCATTTATATAACTGTAAGGGTTCGATTACTAGATACTTATTTTGCGGAAATATCCACTAAAAATCAAGAATTCATTTGACAAAAACGAGATCTACATCCGAGTGAGGGCAGATACTGGCCATAATATAGTATACCGCACACATATCATACGCTCGTATACTTTAACAGTATTTCTGTTTTTCATATATTGTCGTTATCGCTTTCCTCTCGCACTGATAACTTGTTTGTACCTGTACAAGCTTGTATCAATCTGCTTAAATTTTTGTGACCTTCTTTCACGGAAACTTGTTATAAAAGCTCTCTGTTTGTTGAAATAAAGTTAGTTCCAATTACGCTGTATTTCAGTTACCACCTAACTAGTGCATATGCCCATTGGTGACCCCGGAGTGACCGGGTTGGTGCACACGCAAAAGAGAAAACAAACGTGTACAGAAAGTGGATAGTATCAACACTTGTACAATACTGGTGAAGTAAACATTCAGTACCTTGCTTCCTTTCTCTGAATTCAGTACGTGTTTGCAGTTGTCAACCCAAATATTTTTCTATGGTGTACTGACGGTGTTCGGTGCATTTTGTATCTCAATACAGCGATTGCATTTAGTGGTGAATAGTGTTAAAGGTTTGGAAGGCAAAAAGTGTAGGAAATCTACTCAACTTTCCATTGCAATCTTCATTGTTTTCCTATCGTTACTCATTACGTCCCCCAACGAAATTGGAAGGAGGTTATGTTTTCGTCCCTGTTTGTGTGCTTGTTTGTGTGTGTGTGTTTGTGTGTTTGCGAACAGCTTCCTAGCAACAATTTTAATCGTAGAGTAATAAAACCTGCACGGATTAACTATGTAAAAAGCTGGAAATGATTAAATTTTGGATGATCAAGGTCAAAGGTCAAGGTCAAGGTTAAGCAAAATGTCCAATCCACACAAACAACCCTAAGCTTGGATATCGTTGTCACAGAGACTTTAAACTTGGTTAATTTTTGAGTGTATGAAAATCCACGCCAATTAATACATGTTAAGGTCAAGGTCAATGTCGAGAAAAAGGTCGAGAAATAAGCCGCTGCGGCGGAGATCTGTGCTCTATTGATAATTTTATGAGCGCATTGATAATTTTTCCTACGTGTGATTGTGCATTTTCAAATAATTGTAATTGTCCTGCTTCATTTATTGTTATAAAGGACAATCCTTGCATTTTCACATAGTGTACAGAAAAATGTAAAATATGAACATCTCAAGATAAAACTTTTTTATACAGTTAGCTCACTATTAAAAATTTGCCGTGAAAAACTGTAAAAACCCTGGAATAAATGTTGCCAAGCATTGGCCGTTTTAAAAACGTATATATTGACGTAAAGGAGTGATATAACGGTCATCAACCAGTAAAAGATAATAACAAAGTTGGGTACAAATTACGATCGCCTGTATTTTACTGAAATACGGCTGAGAACGATATATTTTTACGGAGAATCTTAGATTAAAATTACGGTTTTTTTTTTTTTTTTTAACAGTGTACCCTTACACTAAAACCCATTTAGACTGTCCTCTATAAGAAATATTTTGTACATAAACGATATTTTCTAGGCGTGTTTGTGAGTTGGTGAATAATAGAAATTTTCATGTTTCTAATACCCATTGAGAGAGATTCTTTTTATTTTCTCATGATCCATAAAAAATTGTGACGGCCGAGAGAAGGTTGTGACTCAAAGACAGTATGAAAGCAACTGGGTGAGTTTATAATAATAATAACAATAATAATAAGAATAGGGAAGTGGGGAATATGGGGAAAAGAAGAGTACCCCTGGATACAATCCGGTATATAGCTCAAAGGCAGGTACTCGGGATGGGAAAGATTAAGGAAATAGGGAGAAAGAGAAGTACAGGAGAAGAATAAAAGAGAGGGGCAGACCCTCTTGCGATATTAGGGAATTGGTATTAATTACGATGAGTTTATTATAGAACACTCTTCGCTCTCCCCTGCACTAAAAAGAACCTGAATAAACATGCCTGTTTTTCCTCATCGGTAACGGTGTCAATTTTAAACATGAAAATTCTTGTTGCCTTGAGCTTTTATATACAAAGGTGAGTTTATGTGTCAATTTTAAACATGAAAATTCTTGTTGCCTTGAGCTTTTGTATATAAAGGTGAGTTTATTATAGAACCCTCTCCTTTATATACAAAAGCTCAAGGCAACAAGAATTTTCATGTTTAAAATTGACACCGTTACCGATGAGGAAAAACAGACATGTTTATTCAGGTTCTTTTTACTGCGAGGGGAGAGCGAAGATACAAGCAATATATACACAAAATTAAGTATGTATGATCGTGGGACACACAGTTGGTACATGGCTCCCCCCCTAAAAATGACATACTGAACATGTTAAATAGGTGCCCTGAATCTGGAGAGGTAGTAGTAAAAACTGCGCCGATTAGCTGCAGTGAGTGGCTGTAGATGTCGTTGGTTGAGGCGCGAGCGAGTGGTGGATGATGGGTGGCTTTGTTGCCGTTCCGGCTCGTCACGGGGTAGGCGAGTGTGTCCTACGGCATTCATAGGGGTGTGTGTCCTACGGCATTCATAGGCGTGTGTCCTACGGCATTCATAGGCCTACGGCATTCATAGGCGTGTATGTCCTACGGCATTCATAGGCGTGTGTGTCCTACGGCATTAACGTCAGCTTCGGTTGAAGTTGAATAGGTGTCCTCTTCGTCAAGTGTGGAGGCGTTGGTGGAGGTTTTGATGGTCATGAAGTGGCTGTCTATAAGGGCGTACACTTTGGTCATCAAGTCCTTTATGGGTAAACTATCGACATCGGGTACGGCAGCGCGTACAGGTTTGGGTAACCGGCTTACCAAAAGGGCACGAAGTAGGTTCACATCACGAGGAGAGCCGGCAGGTTGCATGCGAGTAATACTGGTCATTTTCCCGACGGTGAGCAAAGCTCTTTGGTCCCCCAACGGTTGTTGAGAGAGCTGAAAAAGTGTTGCTATACGGGCGGCTGGCGAAGGCGAGTACTGCTGCAGAAGTTATGCGTTGACGGCATCATAGTAATGGTGAGAGGCGGTGGGGGAGGGGGGGGTTGAAGGTGGGAGGAGCGAGTAACTCCGGGGGCACCAATGTGACGGCCGAGAGAAGGTTGTGCCTCAAAGACAGTATGAAAGCAACTGGGTGAGTTTATTATAGAACACTCTTTTTTATATACAAAAGCTCAAGGCAATAAGAATTTTCATGTTTAAAATTGACACCGTTACCGATGAGGAAAAACAGACATGTTTATTCAGGTTCTTTTTACTGCGAGGGGAGAGCGAAGATACAAGCAATATATACACAAAATGAAGGATGTAGTTAATTCATTCCCCATTCCACTGTGAATCTCAAAAGTAGCACTTTCATAAAAAAAAAAGTGTCACGAAAATTCGTCCATTAGTTAGAGCAGACACATTGATATATTAACTAACTAGTTTAAACTGGCGTATCATCAACTCTGGTCATTGAAACCGAGAACACAGACAGACAGACAAACGTAAAGCCCTTTCTCAGTGGATATTAGGACAGAAGATGCTATGCAGCCTTCGATCTAAGGGCTTCTGTGATCCTAGGGCTACTGTGATGCATGGGCTTCTCTGATGCAAGGGCTTCTGTGATGCAAGGGCTTCTATGATGCAAGGGCTTCTGTGATGCAAGGGTTTCTGTGATGCAAAGGCTTCTATGATGCAAGGGCTCCTGTGATGCAAGGGCTCCTGTGATGCAAGGGGATCTGTGATGTAAGGGCTTCTGTGATTCAAGGGATTCTGTGATCAAAGGGCTTCTGTGAGACAAGGGCATCTATGATGCAAGGGCTTCTGTGATGCAAAGGCATATGTGATGCAAGGGCTTCTGAGAGGCAAATGGCGTCTGTGATGCAAAGGCAATTCAATATATCTGTGCCTAAATTGCAAGTCTGGTGGAGATGCAAGTTAACTGCTTCTGGGATTGATGAGGAACTTAATAGCTAGAGCGTCTGAGAGATAGATGGCAGTTGGCTTTTGCTTGTGAAGGATGAATGCATACGAAATTGACAGGATGAATTAATGAGCTTCTGTTCCTAACAATAAATATATGGATAGATAGATAGATAGATAGAAAAAATACCTAAATATGAAATTACAAAATTATACAACCTTACTCACTAAGCAAGAAAATTGAAATAATGTATAAATATAAAGAAAATTAAACCTTAAGACGGTGAGCTAAGATTTAATCAGCTGAATTATCCTCAAATCATAAGACCTGATGTTGAAGGCAATTAATAAGTGTGTCCATCATCGCCTGGATTTTTAAAACTCTGTAGTATTCGATTTGCTCCAGCCATCCGTTGAGATACTACCGCTATAGAGTAATGGGGTCCTTTGACTGGCCAGACAGCACTACATTGGATACATCTCTATGGTTACAGTTCATTTTCCCTTTTGCCTACACATACACCGAATAGTCTGGCCTATTCTTTACATATTCTCTTCTGTCCTCATACACCTGACAACACTGAGATTACCAACCATTTATTTTCTCTCAAGGGGTTGAGTACTGCACTGTAATTGTTCAGTGGGTACTTTACTCTTGATAAGGGTAGAAGAAACTCTTTAGCTATGGTAAGCAGCTCTTCTAGAAGGACACTCCGAAATTAAACCATTGTTCTCTAGTCTTGGATAGTGCCATAACCTCTGTACCATGGTCTTCCACTATCTTGGGTTAGAGTTCTCTTGCTTGAGGGTACACTCGGGCACACTACTATATCTTATTACTCTTCCGTTTGTTTTGTTAAAGGAGATATTTATTTTAATGTTGTTACTGTTCATAAAATAATATTTTTCTTGTTTCCTTTCCTCACTGGGCTGTATTTCCTGTTGGAGCCCCTGGGCTTATAGCATCCTGCTTTTCCAACTAGGGTTGCAGTTTAGCAAGTAATAATAATAATAATAATAATAATAATAATAATAATAATAATAATAATAATAATAATAATAATAAGGTTTGGGTAATGAGATACAGGACGGCATACATGTAATTAGTTAATGCCCTTCCGGAAAATTACTTTCATGGGTCAGAACCCCCCCCCCTCTCTCTCTCTCTCTCTCTCTCTCTCTCTCTCTCTCTCTCTCTCTCTCTCTCTCTCTCTCTCTATATATATATATATATATATATTATATATATATATATATATATATATATATATATATATATATATATATATATATATATATATATATGTATGTATGTATAACCCTGTATACAATATAAACATATTTACCTACATACATGCATACATAAATAAAATATTTATATATACATTTGTGTATATATATATATATATATATATATATATATATATATATATATATATATATATATATATATATATATATATACATATATATGTAAATATCACCCACGAATGGCATTTAATACCGAATTCTATCTGGGAATATATATCCACTTGGAATTCATTTTATGGTAACAGCTTCTGGCCGGGTGGGGATTCGAACCACCACCTGTTCGGCTGGAGACTATGTCTGCAGTGACCATGCCGACTGAGCTATCAAGAGAGACTAAAAGTTTATGACAAGTTCCCGTACATATTCCTGTCGAATTCAGGAATCTGTTCACAGACTTGAAATAAACCCATCTCCACCATGATAGCTGAATCGTGAGTTTGCAACACGTGGTTATTTTAATGAACATATATCACAAGCACACGTGATTTTAATTAATGTAAATATCACCCACGAATGGCATTTAATACCGAATTCTATCTGGGAATATATATCCACTTGGAATTCATTTTATGGTAACAGCTTCTGGACGGTTGGGGATTCGAACCACCACCTGTTCGGCTGGAGACTATGCCTGCAGTGACCATGCCGACTGAGCTATCAAGAGAGACTAAAAGTTTATGACAAGTTCCCGTACATATTCCTGTCGAATTCAGGAATCTGTTCACAGACTTGAAATAAACCCATCTCCACCATGATAGCTGAATCGTGAGTTTGCAACACGTGGTTATTTTAATGAACATATATCACAAGCACACGTGATTTTAATTAATGTAAATATCACCCACGAATGGCATTTAATACCGAATTCTATCTGGGAATATATATCCACTTGGAATTCATTTTATGGTAACAGCTTCTGGCCGGGTGGGGATTCGAACCACCACCTGTTCGGCTGGAGACTATGCCTGCAGTGACCATGCCGACTGAGCTATCAAGAGAGACTAAAAGTTTATGACAAGTTCCCGTACATATTCCTGTCGAATTCAGGAATCTGTTCACAGACTTGAAATAAACCCATCTCCACCATGATAGCTGAATCGTGAGTTTACAACACGTGGTTATTTTAATGAACATATATCACAAGCACACGTGATTTTAATCAATGTAAATATCACCCACGAATGGCATTTAATACTGAATTCTATCTGGGAATATATATCCACTTGGAATTAATTTTA
>NC_090753.1:52200909-52204300 GCF_036898095.1 Palaemon carinicauda
ACAATGCATAATATCTGATTTGGAACTAAAAGGGAATTTCCGACTGTCAACAACAAACTCAGTTGTTCGTGCGCCACCAACATTTCCTTCTATTATGTGGCCAGTACATAACTCCATGCAATCAGGATTTCCACGTACGCAAAATGCAGTTGAGGCTTGGCACAGGAGATGGGAAAACATCATTGGAGGAGCTCATGTAGGTCTTTACAATATAATTGAAGAGTTACAAAAGGAAGAGCAATAAGTCCCAAATTGAATGCATTCTTCGCGGGGAACCAGAACCTGAACAAAAATGGAGAAAACTTATTCGTGAAGAAAGGTTCACTAAGGTGATAGAACAACGAGATCATCAAAATGTTTCAGATGATCTACGAGAAACCGCCCATAATTTATCCCTTAAATAAAGTTTTTACGTTTTTAGATTCTTTATCCATGTCGAATATTTCATTAGGCTGTGAAATTATCTTTTTATTATGCATTTATGTTTGTCCTTAGCAAGGTATCCTGTCAATAAAGTCTTAACTTTTTTAAATTTATATCCATGCGAATATTTCATTGTATATAAAGAACAGTTACCTTTGTTACCCCAAATATATAGAATAGATTTTAAGCACTTTGAAGTGAAGACTAAGTCATAGAGAGTAGATGGCAGGAATTAAGAAAGCAAAAGAAAAGAGGGCTAGTATCCTTGTTAATTTTACTTATATATATATATATATATATATATATATATATATATATATATATATATATATATATATATATATATATATATATATATATATATATATATATATATATATATATATATATATATATATAGTATGTATATATATTATATATATACATATATTTATATATATTTATATATATATATATATATATATATATATATATATATATATATATATATATATATGTATATATAAAATTCTTGGTTGGGATTTTGTTTTTGTCAAGATTTTGGTTTGTCGGGATTGTGGGTGTCGTGATATTGGGTATCGGGATTATGGCTGTAGGGATTCTGTCCGGATCCCATATATATATATATATATATATATATATATATATATATATATATATATATATATATATATATATATATATATATATATATATATATATATATATATATATATATATATATATGTGTGTGTGTGTATACTTATATATATGTATTATATATGTGCGTGTATATATATATATATATATATATATATATATATATATATATATATATATATATATATATATATATATATATATATATATTTATATATATATATATATATATATATATATATATATATATATATATATATATATTTATATATATATAGTGTGTGTGTGTGTGCGTGTGTGTGTGTGTGTGTGTGTTTTCAAAAAGGCCCATAAAAGAAACACAGGAAAATATAAATAAATCACACTATATTTCGGTCAATAAACATCGACCCTCTTCAGGATGTAAAGTAAAAATGAGGAATACAGTGCAGAGTGACAGTTTATATACGAAAGCAAGAGGGTGTGTTCAATTGTTCTATAGTTTTTATAATTGCTGGAAAGAATAGCCAAATTTAATTACATCCAGGTGCGTCTTCTTATTGTTGAGCCGCTCGGAGGAAGTCTTAACCTCTGATGCATATCTGGTGGTCGGTCTCCGTGGATTATCTTCTTAATGATAGGGTTGAGAAAAGTATTGTCCACTGTGTCAGCTTTCCATTGGCCGCCAGATAGGTTCATTGTGTTTGATTGATTTATGATGGCTGATTCCAGGATTTTCCTTCTGTACGGACAGGTACTCTTAAAAAGCAAAGACAACTCACTCCAGTTAATCTGGTGCCCTAAATCCCTAAGGTGAACGAAAATCCCCGAGATTTCATAGCCATATCTAACAGATCTTTTGTGTTCGGATAATCTTTGAGATAGCGAACGGTCCGTTTGCCCAACGTACACTTTTTCACAATCCCCACATGGTACTTTATAAACGCCGGATTCTATATCTCTTTTATTTTGATAAACATTAATAAGGGCGCTTCCTATGGTCTTGGGATATGAAAAAACAAAGGGGTTCTCAGTTTTTAAATTATTTGTTATATTTTTAATACCTTCTATATATGGGAGTTTTATCTTATTTTTAAAATCTCTTTGGTTAGTAACATCATGATCTTTATAATATATCGTGTTGGCTTTGTTGATGGCCTTTTCTATGACATACGTCGGGTAGAATAGCTGGGCGAGTTGTTTACGAATGATTTCAAATTCTTTATTTAGGTAGGCTGGAGAACAGATTCTCAAACCTCTAAGAAATAGATTGCAAGCTACTCCAATTTTTACAGAAATGACGTGATAACTAAAGAAATGAATGTAGGAAATAGAGAAAGTTGGTTTTCTATACACAGTGAAATTATACCCCGTCGATTCCCTTATAATTAGTATGTCCAAAAAAGCTAATTTTCCATCTTTTTCCCATTCAGTTTTAAATTGTATGCTAGGGACTAGGGAATTTAGATTATTGAAAACTATATTGAAATCTCCCCAGCTATTATCCCAATATGTGAAAATGTCATCAGCATAGCGTTGCCAAACCATGTTCATAGGTTTAATTGTTGTTAAAATTTGTTTCAAAGTATTCCATGTAGAGGTTGGCTAAAATTGGAGATAACGGGCTGCCCATAATACAACCAAATTTCTGTTCGTAAAAATTTCCATTGAAAGAGAATACGTTATTTGACACGCTTAGTTTAATTAACTTAATTGTTTTTTCAATACCGAGGGGGAAGTGATCTTCATACGGGATTAATTTTTCCCTCAAGAAACCTAGTACATCATTGATCGGGACCTTTGTAAACAGGGATTCTACGTCAAGACTCAAGAGTTTTACATTGTTTACCGGGATATTTAATCTATTGAATTTCTGGATGAAGTCCTCTGCATGCTTAATATGAGCTGAAGAAAAGCTCCCTAGGAAGGGAGACAGAAAGTCTGCTAACCATTTTGATATATTACATGAGACGATTGGGCGTAAGGGAATACCGTGTATATATATATATATATATATATATATATATATATATATATATATATATATATATATATATATATATATATATATATATATATATGTGTGTGTGTGTGTGTGTGTGTGTGTGTATATATATACACACACACACACACACACACACATATATATATATATATATATATATATATATATATATATATATATATATATATATATATAGTATATATATTTGCCATATTTATAAAAGACACTAACAGGTCCTTTTCAGCAAAGTTGTGTCACATATTCTCCCGTAATAATTTTGGGGAAAATGATAAGCATTTTTTCGTCAACCTCTCTGAAGACTTTTGTAACGTTTGTAGAAGTAAA
>NC_090753.1:52204800-52207300 GCF_036898095.1 Palaemon carinicauda
ATCATCAGCCGTTGCTTGTCCATTGCTGGTCAAAGGCATCAGACGTGTCCTTCGACTCCCGCTCTTAGCTCGTCAATCCTTTCTTATCTCTTCCTTCACCTGCTTGTTTGTTATCTCTTGGGACCATTCTGTTATTCTTCTTGACCGTCTATTATTTCACATTCTCAGCTTAAGATCTGCCCACATCCATTTCTCTTTCTTACTTGTTAGAATATCTTCTAATTCAGTTTGTCCTCGTATCCATATTGCTTTTTTATTAATCCCATCATTATTTTTGTCCATAGCTCTTTTAGTTGTAACTACCTTATGTTCTAAGTCTTTAGTAATGCTCTAAGTTTCCGATGCATAAGTTAATACTTGTAGGACTATCCGATTAAATACTTTTCTTTTTAGAGAAAGTGGCATTCTAATTCACATAATCTCATTTGTTTACCAAAAAGCTCTCCATTCCATGCTTATTCTCTTAATTTCGGATTCGTGTCGTTTGTATATATATATATATATATATATATATATATATATATATATATATATATATATATATATATAATATATATATATTCAAATAAGCCATATAGTTTTGGTACATTAATGTCTGGATTCTCTTAACGACCTCGGGATCTGAGCCACAGGCGAAATCACACAAAGACAAGAGCTTATGGCCAGCCGGAGTCGACCCTGGTCTGAGAACTTGTATAAACAGTGACTTACCACTTGGCCACGAAGAAAGATGAAAGTCAATGACAATTCTTCTGTACTTATGCATGTTGAATTCAGGTTTGAATATGAAAAACACATCTAAATGTGCAAAAATCGTCATTAATCGAATGCCAAGTCACAAACATACCAATTAGCTACGATGGTGGAGATGGGTTGATTACAATTCTTATTATATAGGGAAGGATTGTTGTTGTTGTTGTTGTTAATATTTATAAAAACACAAGATTCCATTAACAAAATCATCCAGTAAAGAAAGCAAAATAGTATATATATATATATATATATATATATATATATATATATATATATATATATATATATATATATATATATATATATATATATATTATATATATATATATACATATATATATAATATATATATATATATATTATATATATATATATATATATATATATATATATATATATATATATATATGAGAGAGAGAGATTGAGAGAACTGGCGAAATCTAACCGATCCCCGTTGCGTCAATATGCGTAGGAGGAGATGATGATGATGATGATGATGATATATATATATATATATATATATATATATATATATATATATATATATATATATATATATATATATTAGAAAATAAAATAAAAAATCCCACAGCGATAAGATCCTTCGAAAGGACTCTACCCTTTCATCGTCAGAGAGATCTTCCTCATATATATGGTTGTCACCCATTTTTCGTCCAAGAATATTGAATGTCTCGGACGTGAAAAGGTTATTCCATATTTACTCCCGTCGGAGGATTTGCTTCTCCCTATAGAAGATGGACAAGAGATTTTTTTTGCACCTTTAGGATTTACAAGGACGGGGAAGGATTCCTTTAATCATCTTTGATGTTTTGTAAGCTGATTATTTCGTTGCTAGGTGTACGTTTCCTTTATATTGCACAAATATATTTTACATTTTACATTTCTTGCAGGCGTTGCATGATAGCTCAATCTGTCTCTGATTTTGTTCCAGTACTAAGTTTTTTTTTTTTTTATTCTTTGCCACTAGATTTTAAGAAAAATCTAACATTAAGGGTTTTATAAATCATTTTAGTGTGAAATATCATGTATTATTTTTTTTTTTTTTTGTCGTTATATGGTACTTCATATTTTTTTGTCATTTATAGTCTCTAATATGTATATGTATATATATATATATATATATATATATATATATATATATATATTATATATATATATATATATATATATATATATATATATATATAATATACATACTATACATCATACTATATATATATATATATAATATATATATATATATATATATATATATATATACACACACACATATAAACAAAAAGCCCTCAGAAGTATATTGGTAACTATAAGAGAGATTACTCGAGTGCCATATGTGGATGAGATCATGATGAGGGGTAGATGGAGATGATTTGAGCATGCTCTTTGCACTCCCCAAGAGAGATTAGTTCACCAAGCTCTCTTCTTGTCTCCACAAGGCACTAGAACAGTTGGAAGACCCATGCCTATAGGGCTGGAGATTATGAAACGTGCATTAGGAAGTTATGAATGGAGAAGTATTGATTTAAAAGCTCAAGATAGAAACGACTGGCGAAATCTAACCAAGGCCCTTTGCGTCAATAGGCGTAGATGATGATGATGATATATCCCTTTAGGTGGGTAGTGCCAGCAAGACATCTTAAGGGGTGTACAGAAAGAATTACTTTTATAGTTTACAATTACTTTTACGGGTTTTCCAGCCTCCATTCATCCCCTAGTTACTTCAATT